>NW_027490395.1:104225-187530 GCF_050948175.1 Xylocopa sonorina | reverse complement strand
CCTCGTCTACACTTCAAATGAATGTGAAAGCGACACTTCCTCGCTAGGAAATAGCGTTTGCAGATGTCTACGTATCGTAGCAGTGGATTTCTGATGCTTCTTAAAACGCGATATCGCATCTTATTTCTATGTTTCATGGTAAGATATAATATGATTTGCGGAGTGTTATGTATTCCTCGTCTACACTTCAAATGAATGTGAATGCGACACTTCCTTGCTAGGAAATAGCGTTTGCAGATGTCTACGTATCGTAGCAATAGAGTTCTTATGATTCTTAAAACGCGATATCGCATCTCATTTCTATGTTTCATGGTAAGATATAATATGATTTGCGGAGTGTTATGTATTCCTCGTCTACACTTCAAATGAATGTAAATGCGACACTTCCTTGCAAGGAAATAGCGTTTGCAGATGTCTACGTATCGTAGCAATAGAGTTCTTATGATTCTTAGAACGCGATATCGGATCTCATCTCTATGTTTCATGGTAAGATATAATATGATTTGCGAAGTGTTATGTATTCCTCGTCTACACTTCAAATGAATGTAAATGCGACACTTCTTTGCAAGTAAATAGCGTTTGCAGATGTCTACGTATCGCAGCAATAGAGTTCTTATGATTCTTAGAACGCGATATCGCATCTCATTTCTATGTTTCATGATAAGATATAATATGATTTGCGAAGTGTTATGTATTCCTCGTCTACACTTCAAATGAATGTAAATGCGACACTTCCTTGCAAGGAAATAGCGTTTGCAGATGTCTACGTATCGAAGCAATAGAGTTCAAATGCTTCCTAAAACGAGATACTGCATCTCATACCTATGTTTCATGATAAGATATAATATTCATTGCGAAGTGTTATGCATTCCTCGCCTACGATTCAAATGAATGTAAATGCGACACTTCCTTGCAAGGAAATAGCGTTTGCAGATGTCTACGTATCGTAGCAATAGAGTTCTAATGCTTCTTAAAACGCGATATTGCATCTCATATCTATGTTTCATGATAAGATATAATATTCATTGCGAAGTGTTATGCATTCCTCGTCTACGATTCAAGTGAATGTAAATGCGATACTTTCTTGCAAGGAAATAGCGTTTGCAGATGTCTACGTATCGTAGCAATGGATTTCTGATGCTTCTTAAAACGCGATATCGCATCTCATTTCTATGTTTCATGGTAAGATATAATATGATTTGCGAAGTGTCATGTATTCCTCGTCCACACTTCAAATGAATGTAAATGCGACACTTCCTTGCAAGGAAATAGCGTTTGCAGATGTCTACGTATCGTAGCAATAGAGTTCTTATGATTCTTAGAACGCGATATCGGATCTCATCTCTATGTTTCATGGTAAGATATAATATGATTTGCGAAGTGTTATGTATTCCTCGTCTACACTTCAAATGAATGTAAATGCGACACTTCTTTGCAAGGAAATAGCGTTTGCAGATGTCTACGTATCGCAGCAATAGAGTTCAAGTGCTTCTTAAGACGAGTTATTGCATCTCATAACTATGTTTCATGATACGATATAATATTCATTGCGAAGTGTTATGCATTCCTCGTCTACGATTCAAATGAATGTAAATGCGACACTTCCTTGCAAGGAAATGGCGTTTGCAGATGTCTACGTATCGTAGCAATAGAGATCTTATGATTCCTAAAACGCGATATGGCATCTCATTTCTATGTTTCATGGTAAAATATAATATGATTTGCGAAGTGTTATGTATTCCTCGTCTACACTTCAAATGAATGTAAATGCGACACTTCCCTGCAAGGAAATAGCGTTTGCAGATGTCTACGTATCGAAGCAATAGAGTTCAAATGCTTCTTAAAACGCGATATCGCATCTCATTTCTATGTTTCATGGTAAGATATAATATGATTCTCGAAGTGTCCTGTATTCCTCGTCTACACTTCAAATGAATGTGAAAGCGACACTTCCTCGCTAGGAAATAGCGTCTGCAGATGTCTACGTATCGTAGCAGTGGATTTCTGATGCTTCTCAAAACGCGATATCGCATCTCATTTCTATGTTTCATGGTAAGATATAATATGATTTGCGAAGTGTTATGTATTCCTCGTCTACACTTCAAATGAATGTAATTGCGACACTTCTTTGCAAGGAAATAGCGTTTGCAGATGTCTACGTATCGTAGCAATAGAGTTCTTATGATTCTTAAAACGCGATATCGCATCACATTTCTAAGTTTCATGGTAAGATATAATATGATTTGCGGAGTGTTATGTATTCCTCGTCTACACTTCAAATGAATGTAAATGCGACACTTCCCTGCAAGGAAATAGCGTTTGCAGATGTCTACGTATCGAAGCAATAGAGTTCAAATGCTTCTTAAAACGAGATATTGCTTCTCATATCTATGTTTCATGATAAGATATAATATTCATTGCGAAGTGTTATGCATTCCACGTCTACGATTCAAATGAATGAAAATGTGACACTTCCTTGCAAGGAAATAGCGTTTGCAGATATCTACGTATCGAAGCAATAGAGTTCAAATGCTTCTTAAAACGAGATATTGCATCTCATATCTATGTTTCATGATAAGATATAATATTCATTGCGAAGAGTTATGCATTCCTCGTCTACGATTCAAATGAATGAAAATGCGACACTTCCTTGCAAGGAAATAGCGTTTGCAGATGTCTAGATATCGAAGCAATAGAGTTCAAATGCTTCTCAAAACGCGATATCGCATCTCATTTCTATGTTTCATGGTAAGATATAATATGATTATCGAAGTGTCCTGTATTCCTCGTCTACACTTCAAATGAATGTGAAAGCGACACTTCCTCGCTAGGAAATAGCGTTTGCAGATGTCTACGTATCGTAGCAGTGGATTTCTGATGCTTCTTAAAACGCGATATCGCATCTTATTTCTATGTTTCATGGTAAGATATAATATGATTTGCGGAGTGTTATGTATTCCTCGTCTACACTTCAAATGAATGTGAATGCGACACTTCCTTGCTAGGAAATAGCGTTTGCAGATGTCTACGTATCGTAGCAATAGAGTTCTTATGATTCTTAAAACGCGATATCGCATCTCATTTCTATGTTTCATGGTAAGATATAATATGATTTGCGGAGTGTTATGTATTCCTCGTCTACACTTCAAATGAATGTAAATGCGACACTTTCTTGCAAGGAAATAGCCTTTGCAAATGTCTACGTATCGTTGCAATAGAGTTCTTATGATCCTTAGAACGCGATATCGCATCTCATTTCTATGTTTCATGGTAAGGTATAATATGATTTGCGAAGTGTTATGTATCCGTCGTCTACACTTCAAATGAATGTAAATGCGACACTATCTTGCAAGGAAATAGCGTTTGCAGATGTCTACGTATTGTAGCAATGGATTTCTGATGCTTCTTAAAACGCGATATCGCATCTCATTTCTATGTTTCATGATAAGATATAATATGATTTGCGAAGTGTTATGTATTCCTCGTCTACACTTCAAATGAATGTAAATGCGACACTTCTTTGCAAGGAAATAGCGTTTGCAGATGTCTACGTATCGTAGCAATAGAGTTCTTATGATTCTTAAAACGCGATATCGCATCTCATTTCTATGTTTCATGGTAAGGTATAATATGATTTGCTAAGTGTTATGTATCCGTCGTCTACACTTCAAATGAATGTAAATGCGACACTATCTTGCAAGGAAATAGCGTTTGCAGATGTCTACGTATTGTAGCAATGGATTTCTGATGCTTCTTAAAACGCGATATCGCATCTCATTTCTATGTTTCATGATAAGATAGAATATTCATTGCGAAGTGTTATGCATTCCTCGTCTACGATTAAAATGAATGAAAATGCGACACTTCCTTGCAAGGAAATAGCGTTTGCATATGTCTACGTATCGTAGCAATGGAGTTCTAATGCTTCTTAAAACGCGATATCGCATCTCATTTCTATGTTTCATGGTAAGATATAATATGATTTGCGAAGTGTTATGTATTCCTCGTCTACACTACAAATGAATGTGAATGCGACACTTCCTGGCTAGGAAATAGCGTTAGCAGATGTCTGCGTATCGTAGCAATAGAGTTCTTGTGATTCTTAAAACGCGATATCGCATCTCATTTCTATGTTTCATGGTAAGGTATAATATGATTTGCGAAGTGTTATGTATCCGTCGTCTACACTTCTAATGAATGTAAATGCGACACTTCTTTGCAAGGAAATAGCGTTTGCAGATGTCTGCGTATCGTTGCAATAGAGTTCTTATGATTCTTAAAACGCGATATCGCATCTCATTTCTATGTTTCATGGTAAGATATAATATGATTTGCGGAGTGTTATGTATTCCTCGTCTACACTTCAAATGAATGTAAATGCGACACTTCCTTGCAAGGAAATAGCGTTTGCAGATGTCTACGTATCGTAGCAATAGAGTTCAAATGCTTCTTAGAACGCGATGTAGCATCTCATTTCTATGTTTCATGGTAGGATATAATATTATTTGCGAACTGTTATGTATTCCTCGTCTACACTTCAAATGAATGTAAATGCGACACTTCCTTGCAAGGAAATCGCGTTTGCAGATGTCTACGTATCGAAGCAATAGAGTTCAAATGCTTCTTAAACGAGATATTGCATCTCATATCTATGTATCATGATAAGATATAATATTCATTGCGAAGTGTTATGCATTACTCGTCTACGATTCAAATGAATGTAAATGCGACACTTCCTTGCAAGGAAATAGCGTTTGCAGATTTCTACGTGTCGTAGCAATAGTGTTCTAATGCTTCTTAAAACGCGATATCGCATCTCATTTCTATGTTTCATTGTAAGATATAATATGATTTGCGAAGTGTCATGTATTCCTCGTCTACACTTCAAATGAATGTAAATGCGACACTTCCTTGCTAGGAAATAGCGTCTGCAGATGTCTAGGTATCGTAGCAATACAGTTCTAATGCTTCTTAAAACTCGATATCGCATCTCATTTCTATGTTTCGTGGTAAGATAGAATATGATTTGCGAAGTGTTATGCATTCCTCGTCTACACTTCAAATGAATGTGAATGCGACACTTCCTCGCTAGGAAATAGCGTTTGCAGATGTCTACGTACCGTAGCAATGGATTTCTGATGCTTCTTAAAACGCGATATCGCATCTCATTTCTATGTTTCATGGTAAGATATAATATGATTTGCGAAGTGTCATGTATTCCTCGTCTACACTTCAAATGAATGTAAATGCGACTCTTCCTTGCAAGGAAATAGCGTTTGCAGATGTCTACGTATCGTAGCAATAGCTTTCTAATGCTTCTAAAAACACGATATCGCATCTCATTTCTATGTTTCATGGTAAGATATAATATGATTTGCGGAGTGTTATGTACTCCTCGTCTACACTTCAAATGAATGTAAATGCGACTCTTCCTTGCAAGGACATAGCGTTTGCAGATGTCTACGTATCGAAGCAATAGAGTTCAAGTGCTTCTTAAGACGAGTTATTGCATCTCATAACTATGTTTCATGATACGATATAATATTCATTGCGAAGTGTTATGCATTCCTCGTCTACGATTCAAATGAATGTAAATGCGACACTTCCTTGCAAGGAAATGGCGTTTGCAGATGTCTACGTATCGTAGCAATAGAGTTCTAATGCTTCTTAAAACGCGATATCGCATCTCATTTCAATGTTTCATGGTAAGATATAATATGATTTGCGAAGTGTTATGTATTCCTCGTCTACACTTCAAATGAATGTGAATGCGACACTTCCTCGCTAGGAAATAGCGTTTGCAGATGTCTGCGTATCGTAGCAGTAGAGTTCTAATGCTTCTTAAAACGCGATATCGCATCACATATCTATGTTTCATGATAAGATATAATATTCATTGCGAAGTGTTATGCATTCCTCGTCTACGATTCAAATGAATGTAAATGCGACACTACCTTGCAAGGAAATAGCGTTTGCAGATGGCTACGTATCGTAGCAATAGAGTTCTAATGCTTCTTAAAACGCGATATCGCATCTCATTTCAATGTTTCATGGTAAGATATAATATGATTTGCGAAGTGTTATGTATTCCCCGTCTACACTTCAAATGAATGTGAATGCGACACTTCCTCGCTAGGAAATAGCGTTTGCAGATGTCTACGTACCGTAGCAATGGATTTCTGATGCTTCTTAAAACGCGATATCGCATCTCATTTCTATGTTTCATGGTAAGATATAATATGATTTGCGAAGTGTCATGTATTCCTCGTCCACACTTCAAATGAATGTAAATGCGACACTTCCTTGCAAGGAAATAGCGCTTGCAGATGTCTACGTATCGTAGCAATAGAGTTCTAATGCTTCTTAAAACGCGATATCGCATCACATTTCTATGTTTCATTGTGAGATATAATATGATTTGCGAAGTGTTATGTATTCCTCGTCTACACATCAAATGAATGTAAATGCGACACTTCCTTGCAAGGAAATAGCGTTTGCTGATGTCAGCGTATCGTTGCAATAGAGTTCTTATGATTCTTAAAACGCGATATCGCATCTCATTTCTATGTTTCATGGTAAGATATAATATTCATTGCGAAGTGTTATGCATTCCTCGTCTACGATTCAATTGAATGTAAATGCGACACTTCCTTGCAAGGAAATAGCGTTTGCAGATGTCTACGTATCGTAGCAATAGAGTTCAAATGCTTCTTAAAACGAGATATTGCATCTCATATCTATGTTTCATGATAAGATATAATATTCATTGCGAAGTGTTATGCATTCCTCGTCTACGATTCAATTGAATGTAAATGCGACACTTCCTTGCAAGGAAATAGCGTTTGCAGATGTCTACGTATCGTAGCAATAGAGTTCAAATGCTTCTTAAAACGAGATATTGCATCTCATATCTATGTTTCATGATAAGATATAATATTCATTGCGAAGTGTTATGCATTCCTCGTCTACGATTCAAACGAATGTAAATGCGACACTTCCTTGCAAGGAAACAGCGTTTGCAGATGTCTACGTATCGAAGCAATAGAGTTCAAGTGCTTCTTAAGACGAGTTATTGCATCTCATAACTATGTTTCATGATACGATATAATATTCATTGCGAAGTGTTATGCATTCCTCGTCTACGATTCAAATGAATGTAAATGCGACACTTCCTTGCAAGGAAATAGCGTTTGCAGATGTCTACGTATCGTAGCAATAGAGTTCTAATGCTTCTTAAAACGCGATATCGCATCTCATTTCAATGTTTCATGGTAAGATATAATATGATTTGCGAAGTGTTATGTATTCCTCGTCTACACTTCAAATGAATGTGAATGCGACACTTCCTCGCTAGGAAATAGCGTTTGCAGATGTCTGCGTATCGTAGCAGTAGAGTTCTAATGCTTCTTAAAACGCGATATCGCATCACATATCTATGTTTCATGATAAGATATAATATTCATTGCGAAGTGTTATGCATTCCTCGTCTACGATTCAAATGAATGTAAATGCGACACTTCCGTGCAAGGAAATATCGTTTGCAGATGTCTACGTATCGCAGCAATAGAGTTCTAATGCTTCTTAAAACGCGATATCGCATCTCATTTCTATGTCTCATGGTAAGGTATAATATGATTTGCGAACTGTTATGTATTCCTCGTCTACACTTCTAATGAATGTAAATGCGACACTTCTTTGCAAGGAAATAGCGTTTGCAGATGTCTACGTATCGTAGCAATAGTGTTCTTATGATTCTTAAAACGCGATATCGCATCTCATTTCTATGTTTCATGGTAAGATATAATATGGTTTGCGAAGTGTTATGTATTCCTCATCTACACTTCAAATGAATGTAAATGCGACACTTCTTTGCAAGGAAATAGCGTTTGCAGATGCCTACGTATCGTAGCAATAGAGTTCTTATGATTCTTAAAATGCGATATCGCATCTCATTTCTATGTTTCATGGTAAGATATAATATGTTTTGCGAAGTGTCATGCATTCCTCGTCTACGATTCAGATGAATGTAAATGCGACACTTCCTTGCAAGGAAATAGCGTTTGCAGATGTCTACGTATCGTAGCAATAGCTTTCTAATGCTTCTAAAAACACGATATCGCATCTCATTTCTATGTTTCATGGTAAGATATAATATGATTTGCGGAGTGTTATGTACTCCTCGTCTACACTTCAAATGAATGTAAATGCGACACTTCCTTGCAAGGACATAGCGTTTGCAGATGTCTACGTATCGAAGCAATAGAGTTCAAGTGCTTCTTAAGACGAGTTATTGCATCTCATAACTATGTTTCATGATACGATATAATATTCATTGCGAAGTGTTATGCATTCCTCGTCTACGATTCAAATGAATGTAAATGCGACACTTCCTTGCAAGGAAATGGCGTTTGCAGATGTCTACGTATCGTAGCAATAGAGTTCTAATGCTTCTTAAAACGCGATATCGCATCTCATTTCAATGTTTCATGGTAAGATATAATATGATTTGCGAAGTGTTATGTATTCCTCGTCTACACTTCAAATGAATGTGAATGCGACACTTCCTCGCTAGGAAATAGCGTTTGCAGATGTCTGCGTATCGTAGCAGTAGAGTTCTAATGCTTCTTAAAACGCGATATCGCATCACATATCTATGTTTCATGATAAGATATAATATTCATTGCGAAGTGTTATGCATTCCTCGTCTACGATTCAAATGAATGTAAATGCGACACTTCCTTGCAAGGAAATAGCGTTTGCAGATGGCTACGTATCGTAGCAATAGAGTTCTAATGCTTCTTAAAACGCGATATCGCATCTCATTTCAATGTTTCATGGTAAGATATAATATGATTTGCGAAGTGTTATGTATTCCCCGTCTACACTTCAAATGAATGTGAATGCGACACTTCCTCGCTAGGAAATAGCGTTTGCAGATGTCTACGTACCGTAGCAATGGATTTCTGATGCTTCTTAAAACGCGATATCGCATCTCATTTCTATGTTTCATGGTAAGATATAATATGATTTGCGAAGTGTCATGTATTCCTCGTCCACACTTCAAATGAATGTAAATGCGACACTTCCTTGCAAGGAAATAGCGTTTGCAGATGTCTACGTATCGTAGCAATAGAGTTCTAATGCTTCTTAAAACGCGATATCGCATCTCATTTCAATGTTTCATGGTAAGATATAATATGATTTGCGAAGTGTTATGTATTCCTCGTCTACACTTCAAATGAATGTGAATGCGACACTTCCTCGCTGGAAATAGCGTTTGCAGATGTCTACGTATCGTAGCAGTAGAGTTCTAATGCTTCTTAAAACGCGATATCGAATCACATATCTATGTTTCATGATAAGATATAATATTCATTGCGAAGTGTTATGCATTCCTCGTCTACGATTCAAATGAATGTAAATGCGACACTTCCTTGCAAGGAAATAGCGTTTGCAGATGGCTACGTATCGTAGCAATAGAGTTCTAATGCTTCTTAAAACGCGATATCGCATCTCATTTCAATGTTTCATGGTAAGATATAATATGATTTGCGAAATGTTATGTATTCCTCGTCTACACTTCAAATGAATGTGAATGCGACACTTCCTCGCTACTAAATAGCATTTGAAGATGTCTACGTATCGAAGCAATAGAGTTCAAATGCTTCTTAAAACGAGATATTGCATCTCATATCTATGTTTCATGATAAGATATAATATTCATTGCGAAGTGTTATGCATTCTTCGCCTACGATTCAAATGAATGTAAATGCAACACTTCCTTGCAAGGAAATAGCGTTTGCAGATGTCTACGTATCGTAGCAGTTGAGTTCTAATGCTTCTTAAAACGCGATATCGCACCTCATTTCTATGTTTCATGGTAAGATATAATATGATTTGCGAAGTGTTATGTATTCCTCGTCTACACATCAAATGAATGTAAATGCGACACTTCCTTGCAAGGAAATAGCGTTTGCAGATGTCTACGTATCGTAACAATAGAGTTCTTATGATTCTTAAAACGCGATATCGCATCTCATTTCTATGTTTCATGGTAAGATATAATATGATTTGCGGAGTGTTATGTATTCCTCGTCTACACTTCAAATGAATGTGAATGCCACACTTCCTCGCTAGGAAATAGCGTTTGCAGATGTCTACGTATCGAAGCAATAGAGTTCTAATGCTTCTTAAAACGCGATATCGCATCTCATTTCTATGTTTCATGGTGAGGTATAATATGATTTGCGAAGTGTTATGTATTCCTCGTCTACACTTCAAATGAATGTAAATGCGACACTTTCTTGCAAGGAAATTGCGTTTGCAGATGTCTGCGTATCGTAGCAGTAGAGTTCTAATGCTTCTTAAAACGCGATATCGCATCTCATTTCTATGTTTCATGGTAAGATATAATATGTTTTGCGAAGTGTCATGCATTCCTCGTCTACGATTCAGATGAATGTAAATGCGACACTTCCTTGCAAGGAAATAGCGTTTGCAGATGTCTACGTATCGTAGCAATAGCTTTCTAATGCTTCTAAAAACACGATATCGCATCTCATTTCTATGTTTCATGGTAAGATATAATATGATTTGCGGAGTGTTATGTACTCCTCGTCTACACTTCAAATGAATGTAAATGCGACACTTCCTTGCAAGGAAATAGCGTTTGCAGATGTCTACGTATCGAAGCAATAGAGTTCAAGTGCTTCTTAAGACGAGTTATTGCATCTCATATCTATGTTTCATGATACGATATAATATTCATTGCGAAGTGTTATGCATTCCTCGTCTACGATTCAAATGAATGTAAATGCGACACTTCGTTGCAAGGAAATAGCGTTTGCAGATGTCTACGTATCGAAGCAATAGAGTTCAAATGCTTCTTAAAGCGCGATATCGCATCTCATTTCTATGTTTCATGGTAAGATATAATATGATTTGCGAAGTGTCATGTATTCCTCGTCTACACTTCAAATGAATGTAAATGCGACACTTCCTTGCAAGGAAATAGCGTTTGCAGATGTCTACGTATCGTAGCAATAGAGTTCTTATGATTCTTAAAACGCGATATCGCATCTCATTTCTATGTTTCATGGTAGGATATAATATGATTTGCGGAGTGTTATGTACTCCGCGTCTACACTTCAAATGAATGTAAATGCGACACTTCCTTGCAAGGTAATAGCGTTTGCAAATGTCTACCTATCGTAGCAGTAGTGATCTAATGTTTCTTAGAGCGCGATATCGCATCTCATTTCTATGTTTCATGGTAAGATATAATATGATTTGCGAAGTGTTATGTATTCCTCGTCTACACTTCAAATGAATGTAAATGCGACACTTCCTTGCTAGGAAATAGCGTCTGTAGATGTCTAGGTATCGTAGCAATAGAGTTCTAATGCTTCGTAAAACGCGATATCGCATCGCATTTCTATGTTTCATGGTAAGATATAATATGATTTGCGAAGTGTTATGTATTCCTCGTCTACACTTCAAATGAATGTAAATGCGACACTTCCTTGTAAGGAAATAGCGTTTGCAGATGTCTACCTATCGTAGCAATAGAGTTCTAATGCTTCTTAAGACGCGATATCGCATCTCATTTCTATGTTTCATTGTAAGATATAATATGATTTGCGAAGTGTCATGTATTCCTCGTCTACACTTCAAATGAATGTAAATGCGACACTTCCTTGCTAGGAAATAGCGTCTGCAGATGTCTAGGTATCGTAGCAATACAGTTCTAATGCTTCTTAAAACTCGATATCGCATCTCATTTCTATGTTTCGTGGTAAGATAGAATATGATTTGCGAAGTGTTATGCATTCCTCGTCTACACTTCAAATGAATGTGAATGCGACACTTCCTCGCTAGGAAATAGCGTTTGCAGATGTCTACGTACCGTAGCAATGGATTTCTGATGCTTCTTAAAACGCGATATCGCATCTCATTTCTATGTTTCATGGTAAGATATAATATGATTTGCGAAGTGTCATGTATTCCTCGTCTACACTTCAAATGAATGTAAATGCGACACTTCCTTGCAAGGAAATAGCGTTTGCAGATGTCTACGTATCGTAGCAATAGCTTTCTAATGCTTCTAAAAACACGATATCGCATCTCATTTCTATGTTTCATGGTAAGATATAATATGATTTGCGGAGTGTTATGTACTCCTCGTCTACACTTCAAATGAATGTAAATGCGACACTTCCTTGCAAGGACATAGCGTTTGCAGATGTCTACGTATCGAAGCAATAGAGTTCAAGTGCTTCTTAAGACGAGTTATTGCATCTCATAACTATGTTTCATGATACGATATAATATTCATTGCGAAGTGTTATGCATTCCTCGTCTACGATTCAAATGAATGTAAATGCGACACTTCCTTGCAAGGAAATGGCGTTTGCAGATGTCTACGTATCGTAGCAATAGAGTTCTAATGCTTCTTAAAACGCGATATCGCATCTCATTTCAATGTTTCATGGTAAGATATAATATGATTTGCGAAGTGTTATGTATTCCTCGTCTACACTTCAAATGAATGTGAATGCGACACTTCCTCGCTAGGAAATAGCGTTTGCAGATGTCTGCGTATCGTAGCAGTAGAGTTCTAATGCTTCTTAAAACGCGATATCGCATCACATATCTATGTTTCATGATAAGATATAATATTCATTGCGAAGTGTTATGCATTCCTCGTCTACGATTCAAATGAATGTAAATGCGACACTTCCTTGCAAGGAAATAGCGTTTGCAGATGGCTACGTATCGTAGCAATAGAGTTCTAATGCTTCTTAAAACGCGATATCGCATCTCATTTCAATGTTTCATGGTAAGATATAATATGATTTGCGAAGTGTTATGTATTCCCCGTCTACACTTCAAATGAATGTGAATGCGACACTTCCTCGCTAGGAAATAGCGTTTGCAGATGTCTACGTACCGTAGCAATGGATTTCTGATGCTTCTTAAAACGCGATATCGCATCTCATTTCTATGTTTCATGGTAAGATATAATATGATTTGCGAAGTGTCATGTATTCCTCGTCCACACTTCAAATGAATGTAAATGCGACACTTCCTTGCAAGGAAATAGCGTTTGCAGATGTCTACGTATCGTAGCAATAGAGTTCTAATGCTTCTTAAAACGCGATATCGCATCACATTTCTATGTTTCATTGTGAGATATAATATGATTTGCGAAGTGTTATGTATTCCTCGTCTACACATCAAATGAATGTAAATGCGACACTTCCTTGCAAGGAAATAGCGTTTGCTGATGTCAGCGTATCGTTGCAATAGAGTTCTTATGATTCTTAAAACGCGATATCGCATCTCATTTCTATGTTTCATGGTAAGATATAATATGATTTGCGGAGTGTTATGTATTCCTCGTCTACACTTCAAATGAATGTAAATGCGACACTTCCTTGCAAGGAAATAGCGTTTGCAGATGTCTACGTATCGTAGCAATAGCTTTCTAATGCTTCTAAAAACGCGATATCGCATCTCATTCCTATGTTTCATGGTAAGATATAATATGATTTGCGGAGTGTTATGTACTCTTCGTCTACACTTCAAATGAATGTAAATGCGACACTTTCTTGCAAGGAAATAGCGTTTGCAGATGTCTACGTATCGAAGCAATAGAGTTCAAATGCTTCTTAAAACGAGATATTGCATCTCATATCTATGTTTCATGATAAGATATAATATTCATTGCGAAGTGTTATGCATTCCTCGTCTACGATTCAATTGAATGTAAATGCGACACTTCCTTGCAAGGAAATAGCGTTTGCAGATGTCTACGTATCGTAGCAATAGAGTTCAAATGCTTCTTAAAACGAGATATTGCATCTCATATCTATGTTTCATGATAAGATATAATATTCATTGCGAAGTGTTATGCATTCCTCGTCTACGATTCAATTGAATGTAAATGCGACACTTCCTTGCAAGGAAATAGCGTTTGCAGATGTCTACGTATCGTAGCAATAGAGTTCAAATGCTTCTTAAAACGAGATATTGCATCTCATATCTATGTTTCATGATAAGATATAATATTCATTGCGAAGTGTTATGCATTCCTCGTCTACGATTCAAACGAATGTAAATGCGACACTTCCTTGCAAGGAAACAGCGTTTGCAGATGTCTACGTATCGAAGCAATAGAGTTCAAGTGCTTCTTAAGACGAGTTATTGCATCTCATAACTATGTTTCATGATACGATATAATATTCATTGCGAAGTTTTATGCATTCCTCGTCTACGATTCAAATGAATGTAAATGCGACACTTCCTTGCAAGGAAATAGCGTTTGCAGATGTCTACGTATCGTAGCAATAGAGTTCTAATGCTTCTTAAAACGCGATATCGCATCTCATTTCAATGTTTCATGGTAAGATATAATATGATTTGCGAAGTGTTATGTATTCCTCGTCTACACTTCAAATGAATGTGAATGCGACACTTCCTCGCTAGGAAATAGCGTTTGCAGATGTCTGCGTATCGTAGCAGTAGAGTTCTAATGCTTCTTAAAACGCGATATCGCATCACATATCTATGTTTCATGATAAGATATAATATTCATTGCGAAGTGTTATGCATTCCTCGTCTACGATTCAAATGAATGTAAATGCGACACTTCCGTGCAAGGAAATATCGTTTGCAGATGTCTACGTATCGCAGCAATAGAGTTCTAATGCTTCTTAAAACGCGATATCGCATCTCATTTCTATGTCTCATGGTAAGGTATAATATGATTTGCGAACTGTTATGTATTCCTCGTCTACACTTCTAATGAATGTAAATGCGACACTTCTTTGCAAGGAAATAGCGTTTGCAGATGTCTACGTATCGTAGCAATAGTGTTCTTATGATTCTTAAAACGCGATATCGCATCTCATTTCTATGTTTCATGGTAAGATATAATATGGTTTGCGAAGTGTTATGTATTCCTCATCTACACTTCAAATGAATGTAAATGCGACACTTCTTTGCAAGGAAATAGCGTTTGCAGATGCCTACGTATCGTAGCAATAGAGTTCTTATGATTCTTAAAATGCGATATCGCATCTCATTTCTATGTTTCATGGTAAGATATAATATGTTTTGCGAAGTGTCATGCATTCCTCGTCTACGATTCAGATGAATGTAAATGCGACACTTCCTTGCAAGGAAATAGCGTTTGCAGATGTCTACGTATCGAAGCAATAGAGTTCAAGTGCTTCTTAAGACGAGTTATTGCATCTCATATCTATGTTTCATGATACGATATAATATTCATTGCGAAGTGTTATGCATTCCTCGTCTACGATTCAAATGAATGTAAATGCGACACTTCGTTGCAAGGAAATAGCGTTTGCAGATGTCTACGTATCGAAGCAATAGAGTTCAAATGCTTCTTAAAGCGCGATATCGCATCTCATTTCTATGTTTCATGGTAAGATATAATATGATTTGCGAAGTGTCATGTATTCCTCGTCTACACTTCAAATGAATGTAAATGCGACACTTCCTTGCAAGGAAATAGCGTTTGCAGATGTCTACGTATCGTAGCAATAGAGTTCTTATGATTCTTAAAACGCGATATCGCATCTCATTTCTATGTTTCATGGTAGGATATAATATGATTTGCGGAGTGTTATGTACTCCGCGTCTACACTTCAAATGAATGTAAATGCGACACTTCCTTGCAAGGTAATAGCGTTTGCAAATGTCTACCTATCGTAGCAGTAGTGATCTAATGTTTCTTAGAGCGCGATATCGCATCTCATTTCTATGTTTCATGGTAAGATATAATATGATTTGCGAAGTGTTATGTATTCCTCGTCTACACTTCAAATGAATGTAAATGCGACACTTCCTTGCTAGGAAATAGCGTCTGTAGATGTCTAGGTATCGTAGCAATAGAGTTCTAATGCTTCGTAAAACGCGATATCGCATCGCATTTCTATGTTTCATGGTAAGATATAATATGATTTGCGAAGTGTTATGTATTCCTCGTCTACACTTCAAATGAATGTAAATGCGACACTTCCTTGTAAGGAAATAGCGTTTGCAGATGTCTACCTATCGTAGCAATAGAGTTCTAATGCTTCTTAAGACGCGATATCGCATCTCATTTCTATGTTTCATTGTAAGATATAATATGATTTGCGAAGTGTCATGTATTCCTCGTCTACACTTCAAATGAATGTAAATGCGACACTTCCTTGCTAGGAAATAGCGTCTGCAGATGTCTAGGTATCGTAGCAATACAGTTCTAATGCTTCTTAAAACTCGATATCGCATCTCATTTCTATGTTTCGTGGTAAGATAGAATATGATTTGCGAAGTGTTATGCATTCCTCGTCTACACTTCAAATGAATGTGAATGCGACACTTCCTCGCTAGGAAATAGCGTTTGCAGATGTCTACGTACCGTAGCAATGGATTTCTGATGCTTCTTAAAACGCGATATCGCATCTCATTTCTATGTTTCATGGTAAGATATAATATGATTTGCGAAGTGTCATGTATTCCTCGTCTACACTTCAAATGAATGTAAATGCGACACTTCCTTGCAAGGAAATAGCGTTTGCAGATGTCTACGTATCGTAGCAATAGCTTTCTAATGCTTCTAAAAACACGATATCGCATCTCATTTCTATGTTTCATGGTAAGATATAATATGATTTGCGGAGTGTTATGTACTCCTCGTCTACACTTCAAATGAATGTAAATGCGACACTTCCTTGCAAGGACATAGCGTTTGCAGATGTCTACGTATCGAAGCAATAGAGTTCAAGTGCTTCTTAAGACGAGTTATTGCATCTCATAACTATGTTTCATGATACGATATAATATTCATTGCGAAGTGTTATGCATTCCTCGTCTACGATTCAAATGAATGTAAATGCGACACTTCCTTGCAAGGAAATGGCGTTTGCAGATGTCTGCGTATCGTAGCAGTAGAGTTCTAATGCTTCTTAAAACGCGATATCGCATCACATATCTATGTTTCATGATAAGATATAATATTCATTGCGAAGTGTTATGCATTCCTCGTCTACGATTCAAATGAATGTAAATGCGACACTTCCTTGCAAGGAAATAGCGTTTGCAGATGGCTACGTATCGTAGCAATAGAGTTCTAATGCTTCTTAAAACGCGATATCGCACCTCATTTCAATGTTTCATGGTAAGATATAATATGATTTGCGAAGTGTTATGTATTCCCCGTCTACACTTCAAATGAATGTGAATGCGACACTTCCTCGCTAGGAAATAGCGTTTGCAGATGTCTACGTACCGTAGCAATGGATTTCTGATGCTTCTTAAAACGCGATATCGCATCTCATTTCTATGTTTCATGGTAAGATATAATATGATTTGCGAAGTGTCATGTATTCCTCGTCCACACTTCAAATGAATGTAAATGCGACACTTCCTTGCAAGGAAATAGCGTTTGCAGATGTCTACGTATCGTAGCAATAGAGTTCTAATGCTTCTTAAAACGCGATATCGCATCACATTTCTATGTTTCATTGTGAGATATAATATGATTTGCGAAGTGTTATGTATTCCTCGTCTACACATCAAATGAATGTAAATGCGACACTTCCTTGCAAGGAAATAGCGTTTGCTGATGTCAGCGTATCGTTGCAATAGAGTTCTTATGATTCTTAAAACGCGATATCGCATCTCATTTCTATGTTTCATGGTAAGATATAATATGATTTGCGGAGTGTTATGTATTCCTCGTCTACACTTCAAATGAATGTAAATGCGACACTTCCTTGCAAGGAAATAGCGTTTGCAGATGTCTACGTATCGTAGCAATAGCTTTCTAATGCTTCTAAAAACGCGATATCGCATCTCATTCCTATGTTTCATGGTAAGATATAATATGATTTGCGGAGTGTTATGTACTCTTCGTCTACACTTCAAATGAATGTAAATGCGACACTTTCTTGCAAGGAAATAGCGTTTGCAGATGTCTACGTATCGAAGCAATAGAGTTCAAATGCTTCTTAAAACGAGATATTGCATCTCATATCTATGTTTCATGATAAGATATAATATTCATTGCGAAGTGTTATGCATTCCTCGTCTACGATTCAATTGAATGTAAATGCGACACTTCCTTGCAAGGAAATAGCGTTTGCAGATGTCTACGTATCGTAGCAATAGAGTTCAAATGCTTCTTAAAACGAGATATTGCATCTCATATCTATGTTTCATGATAAGATATAATATTCATTGCGAAGTGTTATGCATTCCTCGTCTACGATTCAATTGAATGTAAATGCGACACTTCCTTGCAAGGAAATAGCGTTTGCAGATGTCTACGTATCGTAGCAATAGAGTTCAAATGCTTCTTAAAACGAGATATTGCATCTCATATCTATGTTTCATGATAAGATATAATATTCATTGCGAAGTGTTATGCATTCCTCGTCTACGATTCAAACGAATGTAAATGCGACACTTCCTTGCAAGGAAACAGCGTTTGCAGATGTCTACGTATCGAAGCAATAGAGTTCAAGTGCTTCTTAAGACGAGTTATTGCATCTCATAACTATGTTTCATGATACGATATAATATTCATTGCGAAGTTTTATGCATTCCTCGTCTACGATTCAAATGAATGTAAATGCGACACTTCCTTGCAAGGAAATAGCGTTTGCAGATGTCTACGTATCGTAGCAATAGAGTTCTAATGCTTCTTAAAACGCGATATCGCATCTCATTTCAATGTTTCATGGTAAGATATAATATGATTTGCGAAGTGTTATGTATTCCTCGTCTACACTTCAAATGAATGTGAATGCGACACTTCCTCGCTAGGAAATAGCGTTTGCAGATGTCTGCGTATCGTAGCAGTAGAGTTCTAATGCTTCTTAAAACGCGATATCGCATCACATATCTATGTTTCATGATAAGATATAATATTCATTGCGAAGTGTTATGCATTCCTCGTCTACGATTCAAATGAATGTAAATGCGACACTTCCGTGCAAGGAAATATCGTTTGCAGATGTCTACGTATCGCAGCAATAGAGTTCTAATGCTTCTTAAAACGCGATATCGCATCTCATTTCTATGTCTCATGGTAAGGTATAATATGATTTGCGAACTGTTATGTATTCCTCGTCTACACTTCTAATGAATGTAAATGCGACACTTCTTTGCAAGGAAATAGCGTTTGCAGATGTCTACGTATCGTAGCAATAGTGTTCTTATGATTCTTAAAACGCGATATCGCATCTCATTTCTATGTTTCATGGTAAGATATAATATGGTTTGCGAAGTGTTATGTATTCCTCATCTACACTTCAAATGAATGTAAATGCGACACTTCTTTGCAAGGAAATAGCGTTTGCAGATGCCTACGTATCGTAGCAATAGAGTTCTTATGATTCTTAAAATGCGATATCGCATCTCATTTCTATGTTTCATGGTAAGATATAATATGTTTTGCGAAGTGTCATGCATTCCTCGTCTACGATTCAGATGAATGTAAATGCGACACTTCCTTGCAAGGAAATAGCGTTTGCAGATGTCTACGTATCGTAGCAATAGCTTTCTAATGTTTCCAAAAACACGATATCGCATCTCATTTCTATGTTTCATGGTAAGATATAATATGATTTGCGGAGTGTTATGTACTCCTCGTCTACACTTCAAATGAATGTAAATGCGACACTTCCTTGCAAGGACATAGCGTTTGCAGATGTCTACGTATCGAAGCAATAGAGTTCAAGTGCTTCTTAAGACGAGTTATTGCATCTCATAACTATGTTTCATGATACGATATAATATTCATTGCGAAGTGTTATGCATTCCTCGTCTACGATTCAAATGAATGTAAATGCGACACTTCCTTGCAAGGAAATGGCGTTTGCAGATGTCTACGTATCGTAGCAATAGAGTTCTAATGCTTCTTAAAACGCGATATCGCATCTCATTTCAATGTTTCATGGTAAGATATAATATGATTTGCGAAGTGTTATGTATTCCTCGTCTACACTTCAAATGAATGTGAATGCGACACTTCCTCGCTAGGAAATAGCGTTTGCAGATGTCTGCGTATCGTAGCAGTAGAGTTCTAATGCTTCTTAAAACGCGATATCGCATCACATATCTATGTTTCATGATAAGATATAATATTCATTGCGAAGTGTTATGCATTCCTCGTCTACGATTCAAATGAATGTAAATGCGACACTTCCTTGCAAGGAAATAGCGTTTGCAGATGGCTACGTATCGTAGCAATAGAGTTCTAATGCTTCTTAAAACGCGATATCGCATCTCATTTCAATGTTTCATGGTAAGATATAATATGATTTGCGAAGTGTTATGTATTCCCCGTCTACACTTCAAATGAATGTGAATGCGACACTTCCTCGCTAGGAAATAGCGTTTGCAGATGTCTACGTACCGTAGCAATGGATTTCTGATGCTTCTTAAAACGCGATATCGCATCTCATTTCTATGTTTCATGGTAAGATATAATATGATTTGCGAAGTGTCATGTATTCCTCGTCCACACTTCAAATGAATGTAAATGCGACACTTCCTTGCAAGGAAATAGCGTTTGCAGATGTCTACGTATCGTAGCAATAGAGTTCTAATGCTTCTTAAAACGCGATATCGCATCTCATTTCAATGTTTCATGGTAAGATATAATATGATTTGCGAAGTGTTATGTATTCCTCGTCTACACTTCAAATGAATGTGAATGCGACACTTCCTCGCTAGGAAATAGCGTTTGCAGATGTCTACGTATCGTAGCAGTAGAGTTCTAATGCTTCTTAAAACGCGATATCGAATCACATATCTATGTTTCATGATAAGATATAATATTCATTGCGAAGTGTTATGCATTCCTCGTCTACGATTCAAATGAATGTAAATGCGACACTTCCTTGCAAGGAAATAGCGTTTGCAGATGGCTACGTATCGTAGCAATAGAGTTCTAATGCTTCTTAAAACGCGATATCGCATCTCATTTCAATGTTTCATGGTAAGATATAATATGATTTGCGAAGTGTTATGTATTCCTCGTCTACACTTCAAATGAATGTGAATGCGACACTTCCTCGCTACTAAATAGCATTTGAAGATGTCTACGTATCGAAGCAATAGAGTTCAAATGCTTCTTAAAACGAGATATTGCATCTCATATCTATGTTTCATGATAAGATATAATATTCATTGCGAAGTGTTATGCATTCTTCGCCTACGATTCAAATGAATGTAAATGCAACACTTCCTTGCAAGGAAATAGCGTTTGCAGATGTCTACGTATCGTAGCAGTTGAGTTCTAATGCTTCTTAAAACGCGATATCGCACCTCATTTCTATGTTTCATGGTAAGATATAATATGATTTGCGAAGTGTTATGTATTCCTCGTCTACACATCAAATGAATGTAAATGCGACACTTCCTTGCAAGGAAATAGCGTTTGCAGATGTCTACGTATCGTAACAATAGAGTTCTTATGATTCTTAAAACGCGATATCGCATCTCATTTCTATGTTTCATGGTAAGATATAATATGATTTGCGGAGTGTTATGTATTCCTCGTCTACACTTCAAATGAATGTGAATGCCACACTTCCTCGCTAGGAAATAGCGTTTGCAGATGTCTACGTATCGAGGCAATAGAGTTCTAATGCTTCTTAAAACGCGATATCGCATCTCATTTCTATGTTTCATGGTGAGGTATAATATGATTTGCGAAGTGTTATGTATTCCTCGTCTACACTTCAAATGAATGTAAATGCGACACTTTCTTGCAAGGAAATTGCGTTTGCAGATGTCTGCGTATCGTAGCAGTAGAGTTCTAATGCTTCTTAAAACGCGATATCGCATCTCATTTCTATGTTTCATGGTAAGATATAATATGTTTTGCGAAGTGTCATGCATTCCTCGTCTACGATTCAGATGAATGTAAATGCGACACTTCCTTGCAAGGAAATAGCGTTTGCAGATGTCTACGTATCGTAGCAATAGCTTTCTAATGCTTCTAAAAACACGATATCGCATCTCATTTCTATGTTTCATGGTAAGATATAATATGATTTGCGGAGTGTTATGTACTCCTCGTCTACACTTCAAATGAATGTAAATGCGACACTTCCTTGCAAGGAAATAGCGTTTGCAGATGTCTACGTATCGAAGCAATAGAGTTCAAGTGCTTCTTAAGACGAGTTATTGCATCTCATATCTATGTTTCATGATACGATATAATATTCATTGCGAAGTGTTATGCATTCCTCGTCTACGATTCAAATGAATGTAAATGCGACACTTCCTTGCAAGGAAATAGCGTTTGCAGATGGCTACGTATCGTAGCAATAGAGTTCTAATGCTTCTTAAAACGCGATATCGCATCTCATTTCAATGTTTCATGGTAAGATATAATATGATTTGCGAAGTGTTATGTATTCCTCGTCTACACTTCAAATGAATGTGAATGCGACACTTCCTCGCTACTAAATAGCATTTGCAGATGTCTACGTATCGAAGCAATAGAGTTCAAATGCTTCTTAAAACGAGATATTGCATCTCATATCTATGTTTCATGATAAGATATAATATTCATTGCGATGTGTTATGCATTCTTCGCCTACGATTCAAATGAATGTAAATGCAACACTTCCTTGCAAGGAAATAGCGTTTGCAGATGTCTACGTATCGTAGCAGTTGAGTTCTAATGCTTCTTAAAACGCGATATCGCACCTCATTTCTATGTTTCATGGTAAGATATAATATGATTTGCGAAGTGTTATGTATTCCTCGTCTACACTTCAAATGAATGTGAATGCCACACTTCCTCGCTAGGAAATAGCGTTTGCAGATGTCTACGTATCGAAGCAATAGAGTTCTAATGCTTCTTAAAACGCGATATCGCATCTCATTTCTATGTTTCATGGTGAGGTATAATATGATTTGCGAAGTGTTATGTATTCCTCGTCTACACTTCAAATGAATGTAAATGCGACACTTTCTTGCAAGGAAATTGCGTTTGCAGATGTCTACGTATCGTAGCAATGGATTTCTGATGCTTCTTAAAACGCGATATCGCATCTCATTTCTATGTTTCATGGTAAGATATAATATGATTTGCGAAGTGTCATGTATTCCTCGTCCACACTTCAAATGAATGTGAATGCGACACTTCCTCGCTAGGAAATAGCGTTTGCAGATGTCTACGTATCGTAGCAGTTGAGTTCTAATGCTTCTTAAAACGTGATATCGCATCTCATTTCTATGTTTCATGGTAAGATATAATATGATTTGCGAAGTGTTATGTATTCCTCGTCTACACATCAAATGAATGTAAATGCGACACTTCCTTGCAAGGAAATAGCGTTTGCAGATGTCTACGTATCGTAGCAATAGTGTTCTTATGATTCTTAAAACGCGATATCGCATCACATTTCTATGTTTCATGGTAAGATATAATATGATTTGCGGAGTGTTATGTATCCGTCGTCTACACTTCCAATGAATGTAAATGCGACACTTTCTCGCAAGGAACTAGCGTTTGCAGATGTCTACGTATCGTAGCAATAGTGTTCTTATGATTCTTAAAACGCGATATCGCATCTCATTTCTATGTTTCATGGTAAGATATAATATGGTTTGCGAAGTGTTATGTATTCCTCATCTACACTTCAAATGAATGTAAATGCGACACTTCTTTGCAAGGAAATAGCGTTTGCAGATGCCTACGTATCGTAGCAATATAGTTCTTATGATTCTTAAAATGCGATATCGCATCTTATTTCTATGTTTCATGGTAAGATATAATATGTTTTGCGAAGTGTCATGCATTCCTCGTCTACGATTCAGATGAATGTAAATGCGACACTTCCTTGCAAGGAAATAGCGTTTGCAGATGTCTACGTATCGTAGCAATAGCTTTCTAATGCTTCTAAAAACACGATATCGCATCTCATTTCTATGTTTCATGGTAAGATATAATATGATTTGCGGAGTGTTATGTACTCCTCGTCTACACTTCAAATGAATGTAAATGCGACACTTCCTTGCAAGGAAATAGCGTTTGCAGATGTCTACGTATCGAAGCAATAGAGTTCAAGTGCTTCTTAAGACGGGTTATTGCATCTCATAACTATGTTTCATGATACGATATAATATTCATTGCGAAGTGTTATGCATTCCTCGTCTACGATTCAAATGAATGTAAATGCGACACTTCCTTGCAAGGAAATGGCGTTTGCAGATGTCTACGTATCGTAGCAATAGAGTTCTAATGCTTCTTAAAACGCGATATCGCATCTCATTTCAATGTTTCATGGTAAGATATAATATGATTTGCGAAGTGTTATGTATTCCTCGTCTACACTTCAAATGAATGTGAATGCGACACTTCCTCGCTAGGAAATAGCGTTTGCAGATGTCTGCGTATCGTAGCAGTAGAGTTCTAATGCTTCTTAAAACGCGATATCGCATCACATATCTATGTTTCATGATAAGATATAATATTCATTGCGAAGTGTTATGCATTCCTCGTCTACGATTCAAATGAATGTAAATGCGACACTTCCTTGCAAGGAAATAGCGTTTGCAGATGGCTACGTATCGTAGCAATAGAGTTCTAATGCTTCTTAAAACGCGATATCGCATCTCATTTTAATGTTTCATGGTAAGATATAATATGATTTGCGAAGTGTTATGTATTCCCCGTCTACACTTCAAATGAATGTGAATGCGACACTTCCTCGCTAGGAAATAGCGTTTGCAGATGTCTACGTACCGTAGCAATGGATTTCTGATGCTTCTTAAAACGCGATATCGCATCTCATTTCTATGTTTCATGGTAAGATATAATATGATTTGCGAAGTGTCATGTATTCCTCGTCCACACTTCAAATGAATGTAAATGCGACACTTCCATGCAAGGAAATAGCGTTTGCAGATGTCTACGTATCGTAGCAATAGAGTTCTAATGCTTCTTAAAACGCGATATCGCATCTCATTTCAATGTTTCATGGTAAGATATAATATGATTTGCGAAGTGTTATGTATTCCTCGTCTACACTTCAAATGAATGTGAATGCGACACTTCCTCGCTACTAAATAGCATTTGCAGATGTCTACGTATCGAAGCAATAGAGTTCAAATGCTTCTTAAAACGAGATATTGCATCTCATATCTATGTTTCATGATAAGATATAATATTCATTGCGAAGTGTTATGCATTCTTCGCCTACGATTCAAATGAATGTAAATGCAACACTTCCTTGCAAGGAAATAGCGTTTGCAGATGTCTACGTATCGTAGCAGTTGAGTTCTAATGCTTCTTAAAACGCGATATCGCACCTCATTTCTATGTTTCATGGTAAGATATAATATGATTTGCGAAGTGTTATGTATTCCCCGTCTACACTTCAAATGAATGTGAATGCGACACTTCCTCGCTAGGAAATAGCGTTTGCAGATGTCTACGTACCGTAGCAATGGATTTCTGATGCTTCTTAAAACGCGATATCGCATCTCATTTCTATGTTTCATGGTAAGATATAATATGATTTGCGAAGTGTCATGTATTCCTCGTCCACACTTCAAATGAATGTAAATGCGACACTTCCTTGCAAGGAAATAGCGTTTGCAGATGTCTACGTATCGTAGCAATAGAGTTCTAATGCTTCTTAAAACGCGATATCGCATCTCATTTCAATGTTTCATGGTAAGATATAATATGATTTGCGAAGTGTTATGTATTCCTCGTCTACACTTCAAATGAATGTGAATGCGACACTTCCTCGCTAGGAAATAGCGTTTGCAGATGTCTGCGTATCGTAGCAGTAGAGTTCTAATGCTTCTTAAAACGCGATATCGAATCACATATCTATGTTTCATGATAAGATATAATATTCATTGCGAAGTGTTATGCATTCCTCGTCTACGATTCAAATGAATGTAAATGCGACACTTCCTTGCAAGGAAATAGCGTTTGCAGATGGCTACGTATCGTAGCAATAGAGTTCTAATGCTTCTTAAAACGCGATATCGCATCTCATTTCAATGTTTCATGGTAAGATATAAAATGATTTGCGAAGTGTTATGTACTCCTCGTCTACACTTCAAATGAATGTAAATGCGACACTTCCTTGCAAGGAAATAGCGTTTGCAGATGTCTACGTATCGAAGCAATAGAGTTCAAGTGCTTCTTAAGACGAGTTATTGCATCTCATAACTATGTTTCATGATACGATATAATATTCATTGCGAAGTGTTATGCATTCCTCGTCTACGATTCAAATGAATGTAAATGCGACACTTCCTTGCAAGGAAATGGCGTTTGCAGATGTCTACGTATCGTAGCAATAGAGTTCTAATGCTTCTTAAAACGCGATATCGCATCTCATTTCAATGTTTCATGGTAAGATATAATATGATTTGCGAAGTGTTATGTATTCCTCGTCTACACTTCAAATGAATGTGAATGCGACACTTCCTCGCTAGGAAATAGCGTTTGCAGATGTCTGCGTATCGTAGCAGTAGAGTTCTAATGCTTCTTAAAACGCGATATCGAATCACATATCTATGTTTCATGATAAGATATAATATTCATTGCGAAGTGTTATGCATTCCGCGTCTACGATTCAAATGAATGTAAATGCGACACTTCCTTGCAAGGAAATAGCGTTTGCAGATGGCTACGTATCGTAGCAATAGAGTTCTAATGCTTCTTAAAACGCGATATCGCATCTCATTTCAATGTTTCATGGTAAGATATAATATGATTTGCGAAGTGTTATGTATTCCTCGTCTACACTTCAAATGAATGTGAATGCGACACTTCCTCGCTACTAAATAGCATTTGCAGATGTCTACGTATCGAAGCAATAGAGTTCAAATGCTTCTTAAAACGAGATATTGCATCTCATATCTATGTTTCATGATAAGATATAATATTCATTGCGAAGTGTTATGCATTCTTCGCCTACGATTCAAATGAATGTAAATGCAACACTTCCTTGCAAGGAAATAGCGTTTGCAGATGTCTACGTATAGTAACAATAGAGTTCTTATGATTCTTAAAACGCGATATCGCATCTCATTTCTATGTTTCATGGTAAGGTATAATATGATTTGCGAAGTGTTATGTATCCGTCGTCTACACTTCCAATGAATGTAAATGCGACACTTTCTCGCAAGGAACTAGCGTTTGCAGATGTCTACGTATCTTAGCAATAGAGTTCTTATGATTCTTAAAACGCGATATCGCATCACATTTCTATGTTTCATGGTAAGATATAATATGATTTGCGGAGTGTTATGTATTCCTCGTCTACACTTCAAATGAATGTGAATGCCACACTTCCTCGCTAGGAAATAGCGTTTGCAGATGTCTACGTATCGAAGCAATAGAGTTCAAGTGCTTCTTAAGACGAGTTATTGCATCTCATAACTATGTTTCATGATACGATATAATATTCATTGCGAAGTGTTATGCATTCCTCGTCTACGATTCAAATGAATGTAAATGCGACACTTCCTTGCAAGGAAATGGCGTTTGCAGATATCTACGTATCGTAGCAATAGAGTTCTAATGCTTCTTAAAACGCGATATCGCATCTCATTTCAATGTTTCATGGTAAGATATAATATGATTTGCGAAGTGTTATGTATTCCTCGTCTACACTTCAAATGAATGTGAATGCGACACTTCCTCGCTAGGAAATAGCGTTTGCAGATGTCTGCGTATCGTAGCAGTAGAGTTCTAATGCTTCTTAAAACGCGATATCGCATCACATATCTATGTTTCATGATAAGATATAATATTCATTGCGAAGTGTTATGCATTCCTCGTCTACGATTCAAATGAATGTAAATGCGACACTTCCTTGCAAGGAAATAGCGTTTGCAGATGGCTACGTATCGTAGCAATAGAGTTCTAATGCTTCTTAAAACGCGATATCGCATCTCATTTCAATGTTTCATGGTAAGATATAATATGATTTGCGAAGTGTTATGTATTCCCCGTCTACACTTCAAATGAATGTGAATGCGACACTTCCTCGCTAGGAAATAGCGTTTGCAGATGTCTACGTACCGCAGCAATGGATTTCTGATGCTTCTTAAAACGCGATATCGCATCTCATTTCTATGTTTCATGGTAAGATATAATATGATTTGCGAAGTGTCATGTATTCCTCGTCCACACTTCAAATGAATGTAAACGCGACACATCCTTGCAAGGAAATAGCGTTTGCAGATGTCTACGTATCGTAGCAATAGAGTTCTAATGCTTCTTAAAACGCGATATCGCATCTCATTTCAATGTTTCATGGTAAGATATAATATGATTTGCGAAGTGTTATGTATTCCTCGTCTACACTTCAAATGAATGTGAATGCGACACTTCCTCGCTAGGAAATAGCGTTTGCAGATGTCTGCGTATCGTAGCTGTAGAGTTCTAATGCTTCTTAAAACGCGATATCGAATCACATATCTATGTTTCATGATAAGATATAATATTCATTGCGAAGTGTTATGCATTCCTCGTCTACGATTCAAATGAATGTAAATGCGACACTTCCTTGCAAGGAAATAGCGTTTGCAGATGTCTACGTATCGTAACAATAGAGTTCTTATGATTCTTAAAACGCGATATCGCATCTCATTTCTATGTTTCATGGTAAGGTATAATATGATTTGCGAAGTGTTATGTATTCCTCGTCTACACTTCAAATGAATGTGAATGCGACACTTCCTCGCTAGGAAATAGCGTTTGCAGATGTCTGCGTATCGTAGCAGTAGAGTTCTAATGCTTCTTAAAACGCGATATCGCATCACATATCTATGTTTCATGATAAGATATAATATTCATTGCGAAGTGTTATGCATTCCTCGTCTACGATTCAAATGAATGTAAATGCGACACTTCCTTGCAAGGAAATAGCGTTTGCAGATGGCTACGTATCGAAGCAATACAGTTCAAATGCTTCTTAAAACGAGATATTGCATCTCCTATCTATGTTTCATGATAAGATATAATATTCATTGCGAAGTGTTATGCATTCCTCGTCTACGATTCAAATGAATGTAAATGCGACACTTCCTTGCAAGGAAATAGCGTTTGCAGATGTCTACGTATCGTAGCAATAGAGTTCTTATGATTCTTAAAACGCGATATCGCATCTCATTTCTATGCTTCATGGTAAGGTATAATATGATTTGCGAACTGTTATGTATCCGTCGTCTACACTTCAAATGAATGTAAATGCGACACTTCGTCGCTAGGAAATAGCGTTTGCAGATGTCTGCGTATCGTAGCAGTAGAGTTCTAATGCTTCTTAAAACGCGATATCGCATCTCATTTCTATGTTTCATGGTAAGGTATAATATGATTTGCGAAGTGTTATGTATTCCTCGTCTACACTTCAAATGAATGTGAATGCGACACTTCCTCGGTAGGAAATAGCGTTTGCAGATGTCTACGTATCGAAGAAATAGAGTTCAAATGCTTCTTAAAACGAGATATTGCATCTCATATCTATGTTTCATGATAAGATATAATATTCATTGCGAAGTGTTATGCATTCTTCGCCTACGATTCAAATGAATGTAAATGCAACACTTCCTTGCAAGGAAATAGCGTTTCCAGATGTCTACGTATCGTAGCAGTTGAGTTCTAATGCTTCTTAAAACGCGATATCGCACCTCATTTCTATGTTTCATGGTAAGATATAATATGATTTGCGAAGTGTTATGTATTCCTCGTCTACACATCAAATGAAGGTAAATGCGACACTTCCTTGCAAGGAAATAGCGTTTGCAGATGTCTACGTATCGTAGCAATAGAGTTCTTATGATTCTTAAAACGCGATATCGGATCTCATTTCTATGTTTCATGGTAAGGTATAATATGATTTGAGAAGCGTTATGTATCCGTCGTCTACACTTCCAATGAATGTAAATGCGACACTTTCTCGCAAGGAACTAGCGTTTGCAGATGTCTACGTATCTTAGCAATAGAGTTCTTATGATTCTTAAAACGCGATATCGCATCTCATTTCTATGTTTCATGGTAAGATATAATATGATTTGCGAAGTGTTATGTATTCCTCGTCTACACTTCAAATGTATGTGAATGCGACACTTCCTCGCTAGGAAATAGCGTTTGCAGATGTCTACGTATCGTAGCAATAGAGTTCTAATGCTTCTTAAAACGAGATATCGCATCTCATTTCAATGTTTCATGGTAAGATATAATATGATTTGCGAAGTGTTATGTATTCCTCGTCTACACTTCAAATGAATGTGAATGCGACACTTCCTCGCTAGGAAATAGCGTTTGCAGATGTCTGCGTATCGTAGCAGTAGAGTTCTAATGCTTCTTAAAACGCGATATCGCATCACATATCTATGTTTCATGATAAGATATAATATTCATTGCGAAGTGTTATGCATTCCTCGTCTACGATTCAAATGAATGTAAATGCGACACTTCCTTGCAAGGAAATAGCGTTTGCAGATGGCTACGTATCGTAGCAATAGAGTTCTAATGCTTCTTAAAACGCGATATCGCATCTCATTTCAATGTTTCATGGTAAGATATAATATGATTTGCGAAGTGTTATGTATTCCCCGTCTACACTTCAAATGAATGTGAATGCGACACTTCCTCGCTAGGAAATAGCGTTTGCAGATGTCTACGTACCGTAGCAATGGATTTCTGATGCTTCTTAAAACGCGATATCGCATCTCATTTCTATGTTTCATGGTAAGATATAATATGATTTGCGAAGTGTCATGTATTCCTCGTCCACACTTCAAATGAATGTAAATGCGACACTTCCTTGCAAGGAAATAGCGTTTGCAGATGTCTACGTATCGTAGCAATAGAGTTCTAATGCTTCCTAAAACGCGATATCGCATCTCATTTCAATGTTTCATGGTAAGATATAATATGATTTGCGAAGTGTTATGTATTCCTCGTCTACACTTCAAATGAATGTGAATGCGACACTTCCTCGCTAGGAAATAGCGTTTGCAGATGTCTGCGTATCGTAGCAGTAGAGTTCTAATGCTTCTTAAAACGCGATATCGAATCACATATCTATGTTTCATGATAAGATATAATATTCATTGCGAATTGTTATGCATTCCTCGTCTACGATTCAAATGAATGTAAATGCGACACTTCCTTGCACGGAAATAGCGTTTGCAGATGGCTACGTATCGTAGCAATAGAGTTCTAATGCTTCTTAAAACGCGATATCGCATCTCATTTCAATGTTTCATGGTAAGATATAATATGATTTGCGAAGTGTTATGTATTCCTCGTCTACATTTCAAATGAATGTGAACGCGACACTTCCTCGCTACTAAATAGCATTTGCAGATGTCTACGTATCGAAGCAATAGAGTTCAAATGCTTCTTAAAACGAGATATTGCATCTCATATCTATGTTTCATGATAAGATATAATATTCATTGCGAAGTGTTATGCATTCTTCGCCTACGATTCAAATGAATGTAAATGCAACACTTCCTTGCAAGGAAATAGCGTTTCCAGATGTCTACGTATCGTAGCAGTTGAGTTCTAATGCTTCTTAAAACGCGATATCGCACCTCATTTCTATGTTTCATGGTAAGATATAATATGATTTGCGAAGTGTTATGTATTCCTCGTCTACACATCAAATGAAGGTAAATGCGACACTTCCTTGCAAGGAAATAGCGTTTGCAGATGTCTACGTATCGTAGCAATAGAGTTCTTATGATTCTTAAAACGCGATATCGGATCTCATTTCTATGTTTCATGGTAAGGTATAATATGATTTGAGAAGCGTTATGTATCCGTCGTCTACACTTCCAATGAATGTAAATGCGACACTTTCTCGCAAGGAACTAGCGTTTGCAGATGTCTACGTATCTTAGCAATAGCTTTCTAATGCTTCTAAAAACACGATATCGCATCTCATTTCCATGTTTCATGGTAAGATATAATATGATTTGCGGAGTGTTATGTACTCCTCGTCTACACTTCAAATGAATTTAAATGCGACACTTCCTTGCAAGGAAATAGCGTTTGCAGATGTCTACGTATCGAAGCAATAGAGTTCAAGTGCTTCTTAAGACGAGTTATTGCATCTCATATCTATGTTTCATGATACGATATAATATTCATTGCGAAGTGTTATGCATTCCTCGTCTACGATTCAAATGAATGTAAATGCGACACTTCCTTGCAAGGAAATAGCGTTTGCAGATGTCTACGTATCGTAGCAATAGAGTTCTAATGCTTCTTAAAACGCGATATCGCATCTCATTTCAATGTTTCATGGTAAGATATAATATGATTTGCGAAGTGTTATGTATTCCTCGTCTACACTTCAAATGAATGTGAATGCGACACTTCCTCGCTAGGAAATAGCGTTTGCAGATGTCTGCGTATCGTAGCAGTAGAGTTCTAATGCTTCTTAAAACGCGATATCGCATCACATATCTATGTTTCATGATAAGATATAATATTCATTGCGAAGTGTTATGCATTCCTCGTCTACGATTCAAATGAATGTAAATGCGACACTTCCTTGCAAGGAAATAGCGTTTGCAGATGGCTACGTATCGTAGCAATAGAGTTCTAATGCTTCTTAAAACGCGATATCGCATCTCATTTCAATGTTTCATGGTAAGATATAATATGATTTGCGAAGTGTTATGTATTCCCCGTCTACACTTCAAATGAATGTGAATGCGACACTTCCTCGCTAGGAAATAGCGTTTGCAGATGTCTACGTACCGTAGCAATGGATTTCTGATGCTTCTTAAAACGCGATATCGCATCTCATTTCTATGTTTCATGGTAAGATATAATATGATTTGCGAAGTGTCATGTATTCCTCGTCCACACTTCAAATGAATGTAAATGCGACACTTCCTTGCAAGGAAATAGCGTTTGCAGATGTCTACGTATCGTAGCAATAGAGTTCTAATGCTTCCTAAAACGCGATATCGCATCTCATTTCAATGTTTCATGGTAAGATATAATATGATTTGCGAAGTGTTATGTATTCCTCGTCTACACTTCAAATGAATGTGAATGCGACACTTCCTCGCTAGGAAATAGCGTTTGCAGATGTCTGCGTATCGTAGCAGTAGAGTTCTAATGCTTCTTAAAACGCGATATCGAATCACATATCTATGTTTCATGATAAGATATAATATTCATTGCGAATTGTTATGCATTCCTCGTCTACGATTCAAATGAATGTAAATGCGACACTTCCTTGCACGGAAATAGCGTTTGCAGATGGCTACGTATCGTAGCAATAGAGTTCTAATGCTTCTTAAAACGCGATATCGCATCTCATTTCAATGTTTCATGGTAAGATATAATATGATTTGCGAAGTGTTATGTATTCCTCGTCTACACTTCAAATGAATGTGAACGCGACACTTCCTCGCTACTAAATAGCATTTGCAGATGTCTACGTATCGAAGCAATAGAGTTCAAATGCTTCTTAAAACGAGATATTGCATCTCATATCTATGTTTCATGATAAGATATAATATTCATTGCGAAGTGTTATGCATTCTTCGCCTACGATTCAAATGAATGTAAATGCAACACTTCCTTGCAAGGAAATAGCGTTTGCAGATGTCTACGTATCGTAGCAGTTGAGTTCTAATGCTTCTTAAAAGGAGATATCGCACCTCATTTCTATGTTTCATGGTAAGATATAATATGATTTGCGAAGTGTTATGTATTCCTCGTCTACACATCAAATGAATGTAAATGCGACACTTCCTTGCAAGGAAATAGCGTTTGCAGATGTCTACGTATCGTAACAATAGAGTTCTTATGATTCTTAAAACGCGATATCGCATCTCATTTCTATGTTTCATGGTAAGGTATAATATGATTTGCGAAGTGTTATGTATCCGTCGTCTACACTTCCAATGAATGTAAATGCGACACTTTCTCGCAAGGAACTAGCGTTTGCAGATGTCTACGTATCTTAGCAATAGAGTTCTTATGATTCTTAAAACGCGATATCGCATCACATTTCTATGTTTCATGATAAGATATAATATTCATTGCGAAGTGTTATGCATTCTTCGCCTACGATTCAAATGAATGTAAATGCAACACTTCCTTGCAAGGAAATAGCGTTTCCAGATGTCTACGTATCGTAGCAGTTGAGTTCTAATGCTTCTTAAAACGCGATATCGCATCTCATTTCAATGTTTCATGGTAAGATATAATATGATTTGCGAAGTGTTATGTATTCCTCGTCTACACTTCAAATGAATGTGAATGCGACACTTCCTCGCTAGGAAATAGCGTTTGCAGATGTCTGCGTATCGTAGCAGTAGAGTTCTAATGCTTCTTAAAACGCGATATCGCATCACATATCTATGTTTCATGATAAGATATAATATTCATTGCGAAGTGTTATGCATTCCTCGTCTACGATTCAAATGAATGTAAATGCGACACTTCCTTGCAAGGAAATAGCGTTTGCAGATGGCTACGTATCGTAGCAATAGAGTTCTAATGCTTCTTAAAACGCGATATCGCATCTCATTTCAATGTTTCATGGTAAGATATAATATGATTTGCGAAGTGTTATGTATTCCCCGTCTACACTTCAAATGAATGTGAATGCGACACTTCCTCGCTAGGAAATAGCGTTTGCAGATGTCTACGTACCGCAGCAATGGATTTCTGATGCTTCTTAAAACGCGATATCGCATCTCATTTCTATGTTTCATGGTAAGATATAATATGATTTGCGAAGTGTCATGTATTCCTCGTCCACACTTCAAATGAATGTAAATGCGACACATCCTTGCAAGGAAATAGCGTTTGCAGATGTCTACGTATCGTAGCAATAGAGTTCTAATGCTTCTTAAAACGCGATATCGCATCTCATTTCAATGTTTCATGGTAAGATATAATATGATTTGCGAAGTGTTATGTATTCCTCGTCTACACTTCAAATGAATGTGAATGCGACACTTCCTCGCTAGGAAATAGCGTTTGCAGATGTCTGCGTATCGTAGCTGTAGAGTTCTAATGCTTCTTAAAACGCGATATCGAATCACATATCTATGTTTCATGATAAGATATAATATTCATTGCGAAGTGTTATGCATTCCTCGTCTACGATTCAAATGAATGTAAATGCGACACTTCCTTGCAAGGAAATAGCGTTTGCAGATGTCTACGTATCGTAACAATAGAGTTCTTATGATTCTTAAAACGCGATATCGCATCTCATTTCTATGTTTCATGGTAAGGTATAATATGATTTGCGAAGTGTTATGTATTCCTCGTCTACACTTCAAATGAATGTGAATGCGACACTTCCTCGCTAGGAAATAGCGTTTGCAGATGTCTGCGTATCGTAGCAGTAGAGTTCTAATGCTTCTTAAAACGCGATATCGCATCACATATCTATGTTTCATGATAAGATATAATATTCATTGCGAAGTGTTATGCATTCCTCGTCTACGATTCAAATGAATGTAAATGCGACACTTCCTTGCAAGGAAATAGCGTTTGCAGATGGCTACGTATCGTAGCAATAGAGTTCTAATGCTTCTTAAAACGCGATATCGCATATCATTTCAATGTTTCATGGTAAGATATAATATGATTTGCGAAGTGTTATGTATTCCCCGTCTACACTTCAAATGAATGTGAATGCGACACTTCCTCGCTAGGAAATAGCGTTTGCAGATGTCTACGTACCGTAGCAATGGCTTTCTGATGCTTCTTAAAACGCGATATCGCATGTCATTTCTATGTTTCATGGTAAGATATAATATGATTTGCGAAGTGTTATGTATTCCTCGTCTACACTTCAAACGAATGTAAATGCGACACTTCCTTGCAAGGAAATAGCGTTTGCAGATGGCTACGTATCGTTGCAATAGAGTTCTTATGATTCTTAAAAAGCGATATCGCATCTCATTTCTATGCTTCATGGTAAGGTATTATAAGATTTGCGAACTGTTATGTATCCGTCGTCTACACTTCAAATGAATGTAAATGCGACACTTCGTCGCTAGGAAATGGCGTTTGCAGATGTCTGCGTATCGTTGCTGATGAGTTCTAATGCTTCTTAAAACGCGATATCGCATCTCATTTCTATGTTTCATGGTAAGATATAATATGATTTGCGAAGTGTCATGTACTCCTCGTCCACACTTCAAGTGAATGTGAATGCGACACTTCCTCGCTAGGAAATAGCGTTTGCAGATGTCTACGTATCGTTGCTGATGAGTTCTAATGCTTCTTAAAACGCGATATCGCATCTCATTTCTATGTTTCGTGGTAAGATATAATATGATTTGCGAAGTGTTATGTATTCCTCGTCTACACATCAAATGAATGTAAATGCGACACTTCCTTGCAAGGAAATAGCGTTTGCAGATGTCTACGTATCGTAGCAATGGCTTTCTGATGCTTCTTAAAACGCGATATCGCATGTCATTTCTATGTTTCATGGTAAGATATAATATGATTTGCGAAGTGTTATGTATTCCTCGTCTACACTTCAAATGAATGTAAATGCGACATTTCTTTGCAAGGAAATAGCGTTTGCAGATGTCTACGTATCGAAGCAATACAGTTCAAATGCTTCTTAAAACGAGATATTGCATCTCCTATCTATGTTTCATGATAAGATATAATATTCATTGCGAAGTGTTATGCATTCCTCGTCTACGATTCAAATGAATGTAAATGCGACACTTCCTTGCAAGGAAATAGCGTTTGCAGATGTCTACGTATCGTAGCAATAGAGTTCTTATGATTCTTAAAACGCGATATCGCATCTCATTTCTATGCTTCATGGTAAGGTATAATATGATTTGCGAACTGTTATGTATCCGTCGTCTACACTTCAAATGAATGTAAATGCGACACTTCGTCGCTAGGAAATAGCGTTTGCAGATGTCTGCGTATCGTAGCAGTAGAGTTCTAATGCTTCTTAAAACGCGATATCGCATCTCATTTCTATGTTTCATGGTAAGGTATAATATGATTTGCGAAGTGTTATGTATTCCTCGTCTACACTTCAAATGAATGTGAATGCGACACTTCCTCGGTAGGAAATAGCGTTTGCAGATGTCTACGTATCGAAGAAATAGAGTTCAAATGCTTCTTAAAACGAGATATTGCATCTCATATCTATGTTTCATGATAAGATATAATATGATTTGCGAAGTGTTATGTATTCCTCGTCTACACATCAAATGAAGGTAAATGCGACACTTCCTTGCAAGGAAATAGCGTTTGCAGATGTCTACGTATCGTAGCAATAGAGTTCTTATGATTCTTAAAACGCGATATCGGATCTCATTTCTATGTTTCATGGTAAGGTATAATATGATTTGAGAAGCGTTATGTATCCGTCGTCTACACTTCCAATGAATGTAAATGCGACACTTTCTCGCAAGGAACTAGCGTTTGCAGATGTCTACGTATCTTAGCAATAGAGTTCTTATGATTCTTAAAACGCGATATCGCATCTCATTTCTATGTTTCATGGTAAGATATAATATGATTTGCGAAGTGTTATGTATTCCTCGTCTACACTTCAAATGTATGTGAATGCGACACTTCCTCGCTAGGAAATAGCGTTTGCAGATGTCTACGTATCGTAGCAATAGAGTTCTAATGCTTCTTAAAACGAGATATCGCATCTCATTTCAATGTTTCATGGTAAGATATAATATGATTTGCGAAGTGTTATGTATTCCTCGTCTACACTTCAAATGAATGTGAATGCGACACTTCCTCGCTAGGAAATTGCGTTTGCAGATGTCTGCGTATCGTAGCAGTAGAGTTCTAATGCTTCTTAAAACGCGATATCGCATCACATATCTATGTTTCATGATAAGATATAATATTCATTGCGAAGTGTTATGCATTCCTCGTCTACGATTCAAATGAATGTAAATGCGACACTTCCTTGCAAGGAAATAGCGTTTGCAGATGGCTACGTATCGTAGCAATAGAGTTCTAATGCTTCTTAAAACGCGATATCGCATCTCATTTCAATGTTTCATGGTAAGATATAACATGATTTGCGAAGTGTTATGTATTCCCCGTCTACACTTCAAATGAATGTGAATGCGACACTTCCTCGCTAGGAAATAGCGTTTGCAGATGTCTACGTACCGTAGCAATGGATTTCTGATGCTTCTTAAAACGCGATATCGCATCTCATTTCTATGTTTCATGGTAAGATATAATATGATTTGCGAAGTGTCATGTATTCCTCGTCCACACTTCAAATGAATGTAAATGCGACACTTCCTTGCAAGGAAATAGCGTTTGCAGATGTCTACGTATCGTAGCAATAGAGTTCTAATGCTTCCTAAAACGCGATATCGCATCTCATTTCAATGTTTCATGGTAAGATATAATATGATTTGCGAAGTGTTATGTATTCCTCGTCTACACTTCAAATGAATGTGAATGCGACACTTCCTCGCTAGGAAATAGCGTTTGCAGATGTCTGCGTATCGTAGCAGTAGAGTTCTAATGCTTCTTAAAACGCGATATCGAATCACATATCTATGTTTCATGATAAAATATAATATTCATTGCGAATTGTTATGCATTCCTCGTCTACGATTCAAATGAATGGAAATGCGACACTTCCTTGCACGGAAATAGCGTTTGCAGATGGCTACGTATCGTAGCAATAGAGTTCTAATGCTTCTTAAAACGCGATATCGCATCTCATTTCAATGTTTCATGGTAAGATATAATATGATTTGCGAAGTGTTATGTATTCCTCGTCTACACTTCAAATGAATGTGAACGCGACACTTCCTCGCTACTAAATAGCATTTGCAGATGTCTACGTATCGAAGCAATAGACTTCAAATGCTTCTTAAAACGAGATATTGCATCTCATATCTATGTTTCATGATAAGATATAATATTCATTGCGAAGTGTTATGCATTCTTCGCCTACGATTCAAATGAATGTAAATGCAACACTTCCTTGCAAGGAAATAGCGTTTGCAGATGTCTACGTATCGTAGCAGTTGAGTTCTAATGCTTCTTAAAAGGAGATATCGCACCTCATTTCTATGTTTCATGGTAAGATATAATATGATTTGCGAAGTGTTATGTATTCCTCGTCTACACATCAAATGAATGTAAATGCGACACTTCCTTGCAAGGAAATAGCGTTTGCAGATGTCTACGTATCGTAACAATAGAGTTCTTATGATTCTTAAAACGCGATATCGCATCTCATTTCTATGTTTCATGGTAAGGTATAATATGATTTGCGAAGTGTTATGTATCCGTCGCCTACACTTCCAATGAATGTAAATGCGACACTTTCTCGCAAGGAACTAGCGTTTGCAGATGTCTACGTATCTTAGCAATAGAGTTCTTATGATTCTTAAAACGCGATATCGCATCACATTTCTATGTTTCATGATAAGATATAATATTCATTGCGAAGTGTTATGCATTCTTCGCCTACGATTCAAATGAATGTAAATGCAACACTTCCTTGCAAGGAAATAGCGTTTCCAGATGTCTACGTATCGTAGCAGTTGAGTTCTAATGCTTCTTAAAACGCGATATCGCACCTCATTTCTATGTTTCATGGTAAGATATAATATGATTTGCGAAGTGTTATGTATTCCTCGTCTACACATCAAATGAAGGTAAATGCGACACTTCCTTGCAAGGAAATAGCGTTTGCAGATGTCTACGTATCGTAGCAATAGAGTTCTTATGATTCTTAAAACGCGATATCGGATCTCATTTCTATGTTTCATGGTAAGGTATAATATGATTTGAGAAGCGTTATGTATCCGTCGTCTACACTTCCAATGAATGTAAATGCGACACTTTCTCGCAAGGAACTAGCGTTTGCAGATGTCTACGTATCTTAGCAATAGCTTTCTAATGCTTCTAAAAACACGATATCGCATCTCATTTCTATGTTTCATGGTAAGATATAATATGATTTGCGGAGTGTTATGTACTCCTCGTCTACACTTCAAATGAATTTAAATGCGACACTTCCTTGCAAGGAAATAGCGTTTGCAGATGTCTACGTATCGAAGCAATAGAGTTCAAGTGCTTCTTAAGACGAGTTATTGCATCTCATATCTATGTTTCATGATACGATATAATATTCATTGCGAAGTGTTGTGCATTCCTCGTCTACGATTCAAATGAATGTAAATGCGACACTTCCTTGCAAGGAAATAGCGTTTGCAGATGTCTACGTATCGTAGCAATAGAGTTCTAATGCTTCTTAAAACGCGATATCGCATCTCATTTCAATGTTTCATGGTAAGATATAATATGATTTGCGAAGTGTTATGTATTCCTCGTCTACACTTCAAATGAATGTGAATGCGACACTTCCTCGCTAGGAAATAGCGTTTGCAGATGTCTGCGTATCGTAGCAGTAGAGTTCTAATGCTTCTTAAAACGCGATATCGCATCACATATCTATGTTTCATGATAAGATATAATATTCATTGCGAAGTGTTATGCATTCCTCGTCTACGATTCAAATGAATGTAAATGCGACACTTCCTTGCAAGGAAATAGCGTTTGCAGATGGCTACGTATCGTAGCAATAGAGTTCTAATGCTTCTTAAAACGCGATATCGCATCTCATTTCAATGTTTCACGGTAAAATATAATATGATTTGCGAAGTGTTATGTATTCCCCGTCTACACTTCAAATGAATGTGAATGCGACACTTCCTCGCTAGGAAATAGCGTTTGCAGATGTCTACGTACCGTAGCAATGGATTTCTGATGCTTCTTAAAACGCGATATCGCATCTCATTTCTATGTTTCATGGTAAGATATAATATGATTTGCGAAGTGTCATGTATTCCTCGTCCACACTTCAAATGAATGTAAATGCGACACTTCCTTGCAAGGAAATAGCGTTTGCAGATGTCTACGTATCGTAGCAATAGAGTTCTAATGCTTCTTAAAACGCGATATCGCATCTCATTTCAATGTTTCATGGTAAGATATAATATGATTTGCGAAGTGTTATGTATTCCTCGTCTACACTTCAAATGAATGTGAATGCGACACTTCCTCGCTAGGAAATAGCGTTTGCAGATGTCTGCGTATCGTAGCAGTAGAGTTCTAATGCTTCTTAAAACGCGATATCGAATCACATATCTATGTTTCATGATAAGATATAATATTCATTGCGAAGTGTTATGCATTCCTCGTCTACGATTCAAATGAATGTAAATGCGACACTTCCTTGCAAGGAAATAGCGTTTGCAGATGGCTACGTATCGTAGAAATAGAGTTCTAATGCTTCTTAAAACGCGATATCGCATCTCATTTCAATGTTTCATGGTAAGATATAATATGATTTGCGAAGTGTTATGTATTCCTCGTCTACACTTCAAATGAATGTGAATGCGACACTTCCTCGCTACTAAATAGCATTTGCAGATGTCTACGTATCGAAGCAATAGAGTTCAAATGCTTCTTAAAACGAGATATTGCATCTCATATCTATGTTTCATGATAAGATATAATATTCATTGCGAAGTGTTATGCATTCTTCGCCTACGATTCAAATGAATGTAAATGCAACACTTCCTTGCAAGGAAATAGCGTTTGCAGATGTCTACGTATCGTAGCAGTTGAGTTCTAATGCTTCTTAAAACGCGATATCGCACCTCATTTCTATGTTTCATGGTAAGATATAATATGATTTGCGAAGTGTTATGTATTCCTCGTCTACACATCAAATGAATGTAAATGCGACACTTCCTTGCAAGGAAATAGCGTTTGCAGATGTCTACGTATCGTAACAATAGAGTTCATATGATTCTTAAAACGCGATATCGCATCTCATTTCTATGTTTCATGGTAAGGTATAATATGATTTGCGAAGTGTTATGTATCCGTCGTCTACACTTCCAATGAATGTAAATGCGACACTTTCTCGCAAGGAACTAGCGTTTGCAGATGTCTACGTATCTTAGCAATAGAGTTCTTATGATTCTTAAAACGCGATATCGCATCACATTTCTATGTTTCATGGTAAGATATAATATGATTTGCGGAGTGTTATGTATTCCTCGTCTACACTTCAAATGAATGTGAATGCCACACTTCCTCGCTAGGAAATACCGTTTGCAGATGTCTACGTATCGAAGCAATAGAGTTCAAATGCTTCTTAAAGCGAGATATTGCATCACATATCTATGTTTCATGATAAGATATAATATTCATTGCGAAGTGTTATGCATTCCTCGTCTACGATTCAAATGAATGTAAATGCGACACTTCCTTGCAAGGAAATAGCGTTTGCAGATGGCTACGTATCGTTGCAATAGAGTTCTTATGATTCTTAAAAAGCGATATCGCATCTCATTTCTATGCTTCATGGTAAGGTATAATAAGATTTGCGAACTGTTATGTATCCGTCGTCTACACTTCAAATGAATGTAAATGCGACACTTCGTCGCTAGGAAATGGCGTTTGCAGATGTCTGCGTATCGTTGCTGATGAGTTCTAATGCTTCTTAAAACGCGATATCGCATCTCATTTCTATGTTTCATGGTAAGATATAATATGATTTGCGAAGTGTCATGTATTCCTCGTCCACACTTCAAGTGAATGTGAATGCGACACTTCCTCGCTAGGAAATAGCGTTTGCAGATGTCTACGTATCGTTGCTGATGAGTTCTAATGCTTCTTAAAACGCGATATCGCATCTCATTTCTATGTTTCGTGGTAAGATATAATATGATTTGCGAAGTGTTATGTATTCCTCGTCTACACATCAAATGAATGTAAATGCGACACTTCCTTGCAAGGAAATAGCGTTTGCAGATGTCTACGTATCGTAGCAATGGCTTTCTGATGCTTCTTAAAACGCGATATGGCATGTCATTTCTATGTTTCATGGTAAGATATAATACGATTTGCGAAGTGTTATGTATTCCTCGTCTACACTTCAAATGAATGTAAATGCGACATTTCTTTGCAAGGAAATAGCGTTTGCAGATGACTACGTATTGTTGCAATAGAGTTCTTATGATTCTTAATACGCGATATCGCATCTCATTTCTATGTTTCATGGTAAGATATAACATGATTTGCGGAGTGTTATGTATTCCTCGTCTACACTTCAAATGAATGTAAATGCGACACTTCCTTGCAAGGAAATAGCGTTTGCAGATGTCTACGTATCGAAGCAATACAGTTCAAATGCTTCTTAAAACGAGATATTGCATCTCCTATCTATGTTTCATGATAAGATATAATATTCATTGCGAAGTGTTATGCATTCCTCGTCTACGATTCAAATGAATGTAAATGCGACACTTCCTTGCAAGGAAATAGCGTTTGCAGATGTCTACGTATCGTAGCAATAGAGTTCTTATGATTCTTAAAACGCGATATCGCATCTCATTTCTATGCTTCATGGTAAGGTATAATATGATTTGCGAACTGTTATGTATCCGTCGTCTACACTTCAAATGAATGTAAATGCGACACTTCGTCGCTAGGAAATAGCGTTTGCAGATGTCTGCGTATCGTAGCAGTAGAGTTCTAATGCTTCTTAAAACGCGATATCGCATCTCATTTCTATGTTTCATGGTAAGGTATAATATGATTTGCGAAGTGTTATGTATTCCTCGTCTACACTTCAAATGAATGTGAATGCGACACTTCCTCGCTAGGAAATAGCGTTTGCAGATGTCTACGTATCGAAGAAATAGAGTTCAAATGCTTCTTAAAACGAGATATTGCATCTCATATCTATGTTTCATGATAAGATATAATATTCATTGCGAAGTGTTATGCATTCTTCGCCTACGATTCAAATGAATGTAAATGCAACACTTCCTTGCAAGGAAATAGCGTTTCCAGATGTCTACGTATCGTAGCAGTTGAGTTCTAATGCTTCTTAAAACGCGATATCGCACCTCATTTCTATGTTTCATGGTAAGATATAATATGATTTGCGAAGTGTTATGTATTCCTCGTCTACACATCAAATGAAGGTAAATGCGACACTTCCTTGCAAGGAAATAGCGTTTGCAGATGTCTACGTATCGTAGCAATAGAGTTCTTATGATTCTTAAAACGCGATATCGGATCTCATTTCTATGTTTCATGGTAAGCTATAATATGATTTGAGAAGCGTTATGTATCCGTCGTCTACACTTCCAATGAATGTAAATGCGACACTTTCTCGCAAGGAACTAGCGTTTGCAGATGTCTACGTATCTTAGCAATAGAGTTCTTATGATTCTTAAAACGCGATATCGCATCTCATTTCTATGTTTCATGGTAAGATATAATATGATTTGCGAAGTGTTATGTATTCCTCGTCTACACTTCAAATGAATGTGAATGCGACACTTCCTCGCTAGGAAATAGCGTTTGCAGATGTCTACGTATCGTAGCAATAGAGTTCTAATGCTTCTTAAAACGAGATATCGCATCTCATTTCAATGTTTCATGGTAAGATATAATATGATTTGCGAAGTGTTATGTATTCCTCGTCTACACTTCAAATGAATGTGAATGCGACACTTCCTCGCTAGGAAATAGCGTTTGCAGATGTCTGCGTATCGTAGCAGTAGAGTTCTAATGCTTCTTAAAACGCGATATCGCATCACATATCTATGTTTCATGATAAGATATAATATTCATTGCGAAGTGTTATGCATTCCTCGTCTACGATTCAAATGAATGTAAATGCGACACTTCCTTGCAAGGAAATAGCGTTTGCAGATGGCTACGTATCGTAGCAATAGAGTTCTAATGCTTCTTAAAACGCGATATCGCATCTCATTTCAATGTTTCATGGTAAGATATAATATGATTTGCGAAGTGTTATGTATTCCCCGTCTACACTTCAAATGAATGTGAATGCGACACTTCCTCGCTAGGAAATAGCGTTTGCAGATGTCTACGTACCGTAGCAATGGATTTCTGATGCTTCTTAAAACGCGATATCGCATCTCATTTCAATGTTTCATGGTAAGATATAATATGATTTGCGAAGTGTTATGTATTCCTCGTCTACACTTCAAATGAATGTGAATGCGACACTTCCTCGCTAGGAAATAGCGTTTGCAGATGTCTACGTATCGTAGCAATAGAGTTCTAATGCTTCTTAAAACGCGATATCGCATCTCATTTCAATGTTTCATGGTAAGATATAATATGATTTGCGAAGTGTTATGTATTCCTCGTCTACACTTCAAATGAATGTGAATGCGACACTTCCTCGCTAGGAAATAGCGTTTGCAGATGTCTGCGTATCGTAGCAGTAGAGTTCTAATGCTTCTTAAAACGCGATATCGAATCACATATCTATGTTTCATGATAAGATATAATATTCATTGCGAAGTGTTATGCATTCCTCGTCTACGATTCAAATGAATGTAAATGCGACACTTCCTTGCAAGGAAATAGCGTTTGCAGATGGCTACGTATCGTAGCAATAGAGTTCTAATGCTTCTTAAAACGCGATATCGCATCTCATTTCAATGTTTCATGGTAAGATATAATATGATTTGCGAAGTGTTATGTATTCCTCGTCTACACTTCAAATGAATGTGAATGCGACACTTCCTCGCTACTAAATAGCATTTGCAGATGTCTACGTATCGAAGCAATAGAGTTCAAATGCTTCTTAAAACGAGATATTGCATCTCATATCTATGTTTCATGATAAGATATAATATTCATTGCGAAGTGTTATGCATTCTTCGCCTACGATTCAAATGAATGTAAATGCAACACTTCCTTGCAAGGAAATAGCGTTTGCAGATGTCTACGTATCGTAGCAGTTGAGTTCTAATGCTTCTTAAAACGCGATATCGCACCTCATTTCTATGTTTCATGGTAAGATATAATATGATTTGCGAAGTGTTATGTATTCCTCGTCTACACATCAAATGAATGTAAATGCGACACTTCCTTGCAAGGAAATAGCGTTTGCAGATGTCTACGTATCGTAACAATAGAGTTCATATGATTCTTAAAACGCGATATCGCATGTCATTTCTATGTTTCATGGTAAGATATAATATGATTTGCGAAGTGTTATGTATTCCTCGTCTACACTTCAAATGAATGTAAATGCGACATTTCTTTGCAAGGAAATAGCGTTTGCAGATGACTACGTATCGTTGCAATAGAGTTCTTATGATTCTTAATACGCGATATCGCATCTCATCTCTATGTTTCATGGTAAGATATAATATGATTTGCGGAGTGTTATGTATTCCTCGTCTACACTTCAAATGAATGTAAATGCGACACTTCCTTGCAAGGAAATAGCGTTTGCAGATGTCTACGTATCGAAGCAATACAGTTCAAATGCTTCTTAAAACGAGATATTGCATCTCCTATCTATGTTTCATGATAAGATATAATATTCATTGCGAAGTGTTATGCATTCCTCGTCTACGATTCAAATGAATGTAAATGCGACACTTCCTTGCATGGAAATAGCGTTTGCAGATGTCTACGTATCGTAGCAATAGAGTTCTTATGATTCTTAAAACGCGATATCGCATCTCATTTCTATGCTTCATGGTAAGGTATAATATGATTTGCGAACTGTTATGTATCCGTCGTCTACACTTCAAATGAATGTAAATGCGACACTTCGTCGCTAGGAAATAGCGTTTGCAGATGTCTGCGTATCGTAGCAGTAGAGTTCTAATGCTTCTTAAAACGCGATATCGCATCTCATTTCTATGTTTCATGGTAAGGTATAATATGATTTGCGAAGTGTTATGTATTCCTCGTCTACACTTCAAATGAATGTGAATGCGACACTTCCTCGCTAGGAAATAGCGTTTGCAGTTGTCTACGTATCGAAGAAATAGAGTTCAAATGCTTCTTAAAACGAGATATTGCATCTCATATCTATGTTTCATGATAAGATATAATATTCATTGCGAAGTGTTATGCATTCTTCGCCTACGATTCAAATGAATGTAAATGCAACACTTCCTTGCAAGGAAATAGCGTTTCCAGATGTCTACGTATCGTAGCAGTTGAGTTCTAATGCTTCTTAAAACGCGATATCGCACCTCATTTCTATGTTTCATGGTAAGATATAATATGATTTGCGAAGTGTTATGTATTCCTCGTCTACACATCAAATGAAGGTAAATGCGACACTTCCTTGCAAGGAAATAGCGTTTGCAGATGTCTACGTATCGTAGCAATAGAGTTCTTATGATTCTTAAAACGCGATATCGGATCTCATTTCTATGTTTCATGGTAAGGTATAATATGATTTGAGAAGCGTTATGTATCCGTCGTCTACACTTCCAATGAATGTAAATGCGACACTTTCTCGCAAGGAACTAGCGTTTGCAGATGTCTACGTATCTTAGCAATAGAGTTCTTATGATTCTTAAAACGCGATATCGCATCTCATTTCTATGTTTCATGGTAAGATATAATATGATTTGCGAAGTGTTATGTATTCCTCGTCTACACTTCAAATGAATGTGAATGCGACACTTCCTCGCTAGGAAATAGCGTTTGCAGATGTCTACGTATCGTAGCAATAGAGTTCTAATGCTTCTTAAAACGAGATATCGCATCTCATTTCAATGTTTCATGGTAAGATATAATATGATTTGCGAAGTGTTATGTATTCCTCGTCTACACTTCAAATGAATGTGAATGCGACACTTCCTCGCTAGGAAATAGCGTTTGCAGATGTCTGCGTATCGTAGCAGTAGAGTTCTAATGCTTCTTAAAACGCGATATCGCATCACATATCAATGTTTCATGATAAGATATAATATTCATTGCGAAGTGTTATGCATTCCTCGTCTACGATTCAAATGAATGTAAATGCGACACTTCCTTGCAAGGAAATAGCGTTTGCAGATGGCTACGTATCGTTGCAATAGAGTTCTTATGATTCTTAAAAAGCGATATCGCATCTCATTTCTATGCTTCATGGTAAGGTATAATAAGATTTGCGAACTGTTATGTATCCGTCGTCTACACTTCAAATGAATGTAAATGCGACACTTCGTCGCTGGGAAATGGCGTTTGCAGATGTCTGCGTATCGTTGCTGATGAGTTCTAATGCTTCTTAAAACGCGATATCGCATCTCATTTCTATGTTTCATGGTAAGATATAATATGATTTGCGAAGTGTCATGTATTCCTCGTCCACACTTCAAGTGAATGTGAATGCGACACTTCCTCGCTAGGAAATAGCGTTTGCAGATGTCTACGTATCGTTGCTGATGAGTTCTAATGCTTCTTAAAACGCGATATCGCATCTCATTTCTATGTTTCGTGGTAAGATATAATATGATTTGCGAAGTGTTATGTATTCCTCGTCTACACATCAAATGAATGTAAATGCGACACTTCCTTGCAAGGAAATAGCGTTTGCAGATGTCTACGTATCGTAGCAATGGCTTTCTGATGCTTCTTAAAACGCGATATCGCATGTCATTTCTATGTTTCATGGTAAGATATAATATGATTTGCGAAGTGTTATGTATTCCTCGTCTACACTTCAAATGAATGTAAATGCGACATTTCTTTGCAAGGAAATAGCGTTTGCAGATGACTACGTATCGTTGCAATAGAGTTCTTATGATTCTTAATACGCGATATCGCATCTCATCTCTATGTTTCATGGTAAGATATAATATGATTTGCGGAGTGTTATGTATTCCTCGTCTACACTTCAAATGAGTGTAAATGCGACACTTCCTTGCAAGGAAATAGCGTTTGCAGATGTCTACGTATCGAAGCAATACAGTTCAAATGCTTCTTAAAACGAGATATTGCATCTCCTATCTATGTTTCATGATAAGATATAATATTCATTGCGAAGTGTTATGCATTCCTCGTCTACGATTCAAATGAATGTAAATGCGACACTTCCTTGCATGGAAATAGCGTTTGCAGATGTCTACGTATCGTAGCAATAGAGTTCTTATGATTCTTAAAACGCGATATCGCATCTCATTTCTATGCTTCATGGTAAGGTATAATATGATTTGCGAACTGTTATGTATCCGTCGTCTACACTTCAAATGAATGTAAATGCGACACTTCGTCGCTAGGAAATAGCGTTTGCAGATGTCTGCGTATCGTAGCAGTAGAGTTCTAATGCTTCTTAAAACGCGATATCGCATCTCATTTCTATGTTTCATGGTAAGGTATAATATGATTTGCGAAGTGTTATGTATTCCTCGTCTACACTTCAAATGAATGTGAATGCGACACTTCCTCGCTAGGAAATAGCGTTTGCAGATGTCTACGTATCGAAGAAATAGACTTCAAATGCTTCTTAAAACGAGATATTGCATCTCATATCTATGTTTCATGATAAGATATAATATTCATTGCGAAGTGTTATGCATTCTTCGCCTACGATTCAAATGAATGTAAATGCAACACTTCCTTGCAAGGAAATAGCGTTTCCAGATGTCTACGTATCGTAGCAGTTGAGTTCTAATGCTTCTTAAAACGCGATATCGCACCTCATTTCTATGTTTCATGGTAAGATATAATATGATTTGCGAAGTGTTATGTATTCCTCGTCTACACATCAAATGAAGGTAAATGCGACACTTCCTTGCAAGGAAATAGCGTTTGCAGATGTCTACGTATCGTAGCAATAGAGTTCTTATGATTCTTAAAACGCGATATCGGATCTCATTTCTATGTTTCATGGTAAGGTATAATATGATTTGAGAAGCGTTATGTATCCGTCGTCTACACTTCCAATGAATGTAAATGCGACACTTTCTCGCAAGGAACTAGCGTTTGCAGATGTCTACGTATCTTAGCAATAGAGTTCTTATGATTCTTAAAACGCGATATCGCATCTCATTTCTATGTTTCATGGTAAGATATAATATGATTTGCGAAGTGTTATGTATTCCTCGTCTACACTTCAAATGAATGTGAATGCGACACTTCCTCGCTAGGAAATAGCGTTTGCAGATGTCTACGTATCGTAGCAATAGAGTTCTAATGCTTCTTAAAACGAGATATCGCATCTCATTTCAATGTTTCATGGTAAGATATAATATGATTTGCGAAGTGTTATGTATTCCTCGTCTACACTTCAAATGAATGTGAATGCGACACTTCCTCGCTAGGAAATAGCGTTTGCAGATGTCTGCGTATCGTAGCAGTAGAGTTCTAATGCTTCTTAAAACGCGATATCGCATCACATATCTATGTTTCATGATAAGATATAATATTCATTGCGAAGTGTTATGCATTCCTCGTCTACGATTCAAATGAATGTAAATGCGACACTTCCTTGCAAGGAAATAGCGTTTGCAGATGGCTACGTATCGTAGCAATAGAGTTCTAATGCTTCTTAAAACGCGATATCGCATCTCATTTCAATGTTTCATGGTAAGATATAATATGATTTGCGAAGTGTTATGTATTCCCCGTCTACACTTCAAATGAATGTGAATGCGACACTTCCTCGCTAGGAAATAGCGTTTGCAGATGTCTACGTACCGTAGCAATGGATTTCTGATGCTTCTTAAAACGCGATATCGCATCTCATTTCTATGTTTCATGGTAAGATATAATATGATTTGCGAAGTGTCATGTATTCCTCGTCCACACTTCAAATGAATGTAAATGCGACACTTCCTTGCAAGGAAATAGCGTTTGCAGATGTCTACGTATCGTAGCAATAGAGTTCTAATGCTTCCTAAAACGCGATATCGCATCTCATTTCAATGTTTCATGGTAAGATACAATATGATTTGCGAAGTGTTATGTATTCCTCGTCTACACTTCAAATGAATGTGAATGCGACACTTCCTCGCTAGGAAATAGCGTTTGCAGATGTCTGCGTATCGTAGCAGTAGAGTTCTAATGCTTCTTAAAACGCGATATCGCACCTCATTTCTATGTTTCATGGTAAGATATAATATGATTTGCGAAGTGTTATGTATTCCTCGTCTACACATCAAATGAAGGTAAATGCGACACTTCCTTGCAAGGAAATAGCGTTTGCAGATGTCTACGTATCGTAGCAATAGAGTTCTTATGATTCTTAAAACGCGATATCGGATCTCATTTCTATGTTTCATGGTAAGGTATAATATGATTTGAGAAGCGTTATGTATCCGTCGTCTACACTTCCAATGAATGTAAATGCGACACTTTCTCGCAAGGAACTAGCGTTTGCAGATGTCTACGTATCTTAGCAATAGAGTTCTTATGATTCTTAAAACGCGATATCGCATCTCATTTCTATGTTTCATGGTAAGATATAATATGATTTGCGAAGTGTTATGTATTCCTCGTCTACACTTCAAATGAATGTGAATGCGACACTTCCTCGCTAGGAAATAGCGTTTGCAGATGTCTACGTATCGTAGCAATAGAGTTCTAATGCTTCTTAAAACGAGATATCGCATCTCATTTCAATGTTTCATGGTAAGATATAATATGATTTGCGAAGTGTTATGTATTCCTCGTCTACACTTCAAATGAATGTGAATGCGACACTTCCTCGCTAGGAAATAGCGTTTGCAGATGTCTGCGTATCGTAGCAGTAGAGTTCTAATGCTTCTTAAAACGCGATATCGCATCACATATCTATGTTTCATGATAAGATATAATATTCATTGCGAAGTGTTATGCATTCCTCGTCTACGATTCAAATGAATGTAAATGCGACACTTCCTTGCAAGGAAATAGCGTTTGCAGATGGCTACGTATCGTAGCAATAGAGTTCTAATGCTTCTTAAAACGCGATATCGCATCTCATTTCAATGTTTCATGGTAAGATATAATATGATTTGCGAAGTGTTATGTATTCCCCGTCTACACTTCAAATGAATGTGAATGCGACACTTCCTCGCTAGGAAATAGCGTTTGCAGATGTCTACGTACCGTAGCAATGGATTTCTGATGCTTCTTAAAACGCGATATCGCATCTCATTTCTATGTTTCATGGTAAGATATAATATGATTTGCGAAGTGTCATGTATTCCTCGTCCACACTTCAAATGAATGTAAATGCGACACTTCCTTGCAAGGAAATAGCGTTTGCAGATGTCTACGTATCGTAGCAATAGAGTTCTAATGCTTCCTAAAACGCGATATCGCATCTCATTTCAATGTTTCATGGTAAGATACAATATGATTTGCGAAGTGTTATGTATTCCTCGTCTACACTTCAAATGAATGTGAATGCGACACTTCCTCGCTAGGAAATAGCGTTTGCAGATGTCTGCGTATCGTAGCAGTAGAGTTCTAATTCTTCTTAAAACGCGATATCGAATCACATATCTATGTTTCATGATAAGATATAATATTCATTGCGAAGTGTTATGCATTCCTCGTCTACACTTCAAATGAATGTGAACGCGACACTTCCTCGCTACTAAATAGCATTTGCAGATGTCTACGTATCGAAGCAATAGAGTTCAAATGCTTCTTAAAACGAGATATTGCATCTCATATCTATGTTTCATGATAAGATATAATATTCATTGCGAAGTGTTATGCATTCTTCGCCTACGATTCAAATGGATGTAAATGCAACACTTCCTTGCAAGGAAATAGCGTTTGCAGATGTCTACGTATCGTAGCAGTTGAGTTCTAATGCTTCTTAAAACGAGATATCGCACCTCATTTCTATGTTTCATGGTAAGATATAATATGATTTGCGAAGTGTTATGTATTCCTCGTCTACACATCAAATGAATGTAAATGCGACACTTCCTTGCAAGGAAATAGCGTTTGCAGATGTCTACGTATCGTAACAATAGAGTTCTTATGATTCTTAAAACGCGATATCGCATCTCATTTCTATGTTTCATGGTAAGGTATAATATGATTTGCGAAGTGTTATGTATCCGTCGTCTACACTTCCAGTGAATGTAAATGCGACACTTTCTCGCAAGGAACTAGCGTTTGCAGATGTCTACGTATCTTAGCAATAGAGTTCTTATGATTCTTAAAACGCGATATCGCATCACATTTCTATGTTTCATGGTAAGATATAATATGATTTGCGGAGTGTTATGTATTCCTCGTCTACACTTCAAATGAATGTGAATGCCACACTTCCTCGCTAGGAAATAGCGTTTGCAGATGTCTACGTATCGAAGCAATAGAGTTCTAATGCTTCTTAAAACGCGATATCGCATCTCATTTCTATGTTTCATGGTAAGGTATAATATGATTTGCGAAGTGTTATGTATTCCTCGTCTACACTTCAAATGAATGTAAATGCGACACTTTCTTGCAAGGAAATTGCGTTTGCAGATGTCTACGTATCGAAGCAATAGAGTTCAAATGCTTCGTAAAACGAGATATTGCATCTCCTATCTATGTTTCATGATAAGATATAATATTCATTGCGAAGTGTTATGCATTCCTCGTCTACGGTTCAAATGAATGTAAATGAGACACTTCCTTGCAAGGAAATAGCGTTTGCAGATGTCTACGTATCGTAGCAATAGAGTTCTTATGATTCTTAAAACGCGATATCGCACCTCATTTCTATGTTTCATGGTAAGATATAATATGATTTGCGAAGTGTTATGTATTCCTCGTCTACACATCAAATGAAGGTAAATGCGACACTTCCTTGCAAGGAAATAGCGTTTGCAGATGTCTACGTATCGTAGCAATAGAGTTCTTATGATTCTTAAAACGCGATATCGGATCTCATTTCTATGTTTCATGGTAAGGTATAATATGATTTGAGAAGCGTTATGTATCCGTCGTCTACACTTCCAATGAATGTAAATGCGACACTTTCTCGCAAGGAACTAGCGTTTGCAGATGTCTACGTATCTTAGCAATAGAGTTCTTATGATTCTTAAAACGCGATATCGCATCTCATTTCTATGTTTCATGGTAAGATATAATATGATTTGCGAAGTGTTATGTATTCCTCGTCTACACTTCAAATGAATGTGAATGCGACACTTCCTCGCTAGGAAATAGCGTTTGCAGATGTCTACGTATCGTAGCAATAGAGTTCTAATGCTTCTTAAAACGAGATATCGCATCTCATTTCAATGTTTCATGGTAAGATACAATATGATTTGCGAAGTGTTATGTATTCCTCGTCTACACTTCAAATGAATGTGAATGCGACACTTCCTCGCTAGGAAATAGCGTTTGCAGATGTCTGCGTATCGTAGCAGTAGAGTTCTAATGCTTCTTAAAACGCGATATCGAATCACATATCTATGTTTCATGATAAGATATAATATTCATTGCGAAGTGTTATGCATTCCTCGTCTACACTTCAAATGAATGTGAACGCGACACTTCCTCGCTACTAAATAGCATTTGCAGATGTCTACGTATCGAAGCAATAGAGTTCAAATGCTTCTTAAAACGAGATATTGCATCTCATATCCATGTTTCATGATAAGATATAATATTCATTGCGAAGTGTTATGCATTCTTCGCCTACGATTCAAATGAATGTAAATGCAACACTTCCTTGCAAGGAAATAGCGTTTGCAGATGTCTACGTATCGTAGCAGTTGAGTTCTAATGCTTCTTAAAACGAGATATCGCACCTCATTTCTATGTTTCATGGTAAGATATAATATGATTTGCGAAGTGTTATGTATTCCTCGTCTACACATCAAATGAATGTAAATGCGACACTTCCTTGCAAGGAAATAGCGTTTGCAGATGTCTACGTATCGTAACAATAGAGTTCTTATGATTCTTAAAACGCGATATCGCATCTCATTTCTATGTTTCATGGTAAGGTATAATATGATTTGCGAAGTGTTATGTATCCGTCGTCTACACTTCCAATGAATGTAAATGCGACACTTTCTCGCAAGGAACTAGCGTTTGCAGATGTCTACGTATCTTAGCAATAGAGTTCTTATGATTCTTAAAACGCGATATCGCATCACATTTCTATGTTTCATGGTAAGATATAATATGATTTGCGGAGTGTTATGTATTCCTCGTCTACACTTCAAATGAATGTGAATGCCACACTTCCTCGCTAGGAAATAGCGTTTGCAGATGTCTACGTATCGAAGCAATAGAGTTCTAATACTTCTTAAAACGCGATATCGCATCTCATTTCTATGTTTCATGGTAAGGTATAATATGATTTGCGAAGTGTTATGTATTCCTCGTCTACACTTCAAATGAATGTAAATGCGACACTTTCTTGCAAGGAAATTGCGTTTGCAGATGTCTACGTATCGAAGCAATAGAGTTCAAATGCTTCTTAAAACGAGATATTGCATCTCCTATCTATGTTTCATGATAAGATATAATATTCATTGCGAAGTGTTATGCATTCCTCGTCTACGATTCAAATGAATGTAAATGCGACACTTCCTTGCAAGGAAATAGCGTTTGCAGATGTCTACGTATCGTAGCAATAGAGTTCTTATGATTCTTAAAACGCGATATCGCATCTCATTTCTATGCTTCATGGTAAGGTATAATATGATTTGCGAACTGTTTTGTATCCGTCGTCTACACTTCAAATGAATGTAAATGCGACACTTCGTCGCTAGGAAATAGCGTTTGCAGATGTCTGCGTATCGTAGCAGTAGAGTTCTAATGCTTCTTAAAACGCGTTATCGCATCTCATTTCTATGTTTCATGGTAAGGTATAATATGATTTGCGAAGTGTTATGTATTCCTCGTCTACACTTCAAATGAATGTGAATGCGACACTTCCTCGCTAGGAAATAGCGTTTGCAGATGTCTACGTATCGAAGAAATAGAGTTCAAATGCTTCTTAAAACGAGATATTGCATCACATATCTATGTTTCATGATAAGATATAATATTCATTGCGAAGTGTTATGCATTCTTCGCCTACGATTCAAATGAATGTAAATGCAACACTTCCTTGCAAGGAAATAGCGTTTCCAGATGTCTACGTATCGTAGCAGTTGAGTTCTAATGCTTCTTAAAACGCGATATCGCACCTCATTTCTATGTTTCATGGTAAGATATAATATGATTTGCGAAGTGTTATGTATTCCTCGTCTACACATCAAATGAAGGTAAATGCGACACTTCCTTGCAAGGAAATAGCGTTTGCAGATGTCTACGTATCGTAGCAATAGAGTTCTTATGATTCTTAAAACGCGATATCGGATCTCATTTCTATGTTTCATGGTAAGGTATAATATGATTTGAGAAGCGTTATGTATCCGTCGTCTACACTTCCAATGAATGTAAATGCGACACTTTCTCGCAAGGAACTAGCGTTTGCAGATGTCTACGTATCTTAGCAATAGAGTTCTTATGATTCTTAAAACGCGATATCGCATCTCATTTCTATGTTTCATGGTAAGATATAATATGATTTGCGAAGTGTTATGTATTCCTCGTCTACACTTCAAATGAATGTGAATGCGACACTTCCTCGCTACTAAATAGCATTTGCAGATGTCTACGTATCGAAGCAATAGAGTTCAAATGCTTCTTAAAACGAGATATTGCATCTCATATCTATGTTTCATGATAAGATATAATATTCATTGCGAAGTGTTATGCATTCTTCGCCTACGATTCAAATGAATGTAAATGCAACACTTCCTTGCAAGGAAATATCGTTTGCAGATGTCTACGTATCGTAGCAGTTGAGTTCTAATGCTTCTTAAAACGAGATATCGCACCTCATTTCTATGTTTCATGGTAAGATATAATATGAGTTGCGAAGTGTTATGTATTCCTCGTCTACACATCAAATGAATGTAAATGCGACACTTCCTTGCAAGGAAATAGCGTTTGCAGATGTCTACGTATTGTAACAATAGAGTTCTTATGATTCTTAAAACGCGATATCGCATCTCAATTTCTATGTTTCATGGTAAGGTATAATATGATTTGCGAAGTGTTATGTATCCGTCGTCTACACTTCCAATGAATGTAAATGCGACACTTTCTCGCAAGGAACTAGCGTTTGCAGATGTCTACGTATCTTAGCAATAGAGTTCTTATGATTCTTAAAACGCGATATCGCATCACATTTCTATGTTTCATGGTAAGATATAATATGATTTGCGGAGTGTTATGTATTCCTCGTCTACACTTCAAATGAATGTGGATGCCACACTTCCTCGCTAGGAAATAGCGTTTGCAGATGTCTACGTATCGAAGCAATAGAGTTCTAATGCTTCTTAAAACGCGATATCGCATCTCATTTCTATGTTTCATGGTAAGGTATAATATGATTTGCGAAGTGTTATGTATTCCTCGTCTACACTTCAAATGAATGTAAATGCGACACTTTCTTGCAAGGAAATTGCGTTTGCAGATGTCTACGTACCGAAGCAATAGAGTTCAAATGCTTCTTAAAACGAGATATTGCATCTCATATCTATGTTTCATGATAAGATATAATATTCATTGCGAAGTGTTATGCATTCTTCGTCTACGATTCAAATGAATGTAAATGCGACACTTCCTAGCAAGGAAATAGCGTTTGCAGATGTCTACGGATCGTAGCAATAGAGTTCTAATGCTTCTTAAAACGCGATATCGCATCTCATTTCTATGTTTCATGGTAAGATATAATACGATTTGCGAAGTGTTATGTATTCGTCGGCTACACTTCAAATGAATGTAAATGCGACACTTCTTTGCAAGGAAATAGCGATTGCAGATGTCTACGTATCGTAGCAGTAGAGTTCTTATGATTCTTAAAACGCGATATCGCATCTCATTTCTATGTTTCATGGTAAGATACAATATGATTTGCGAAGTGTTATGTATTCCTCGTCTACACTTCAAATGAATGTAAATGCGACACTTCCTCGCTAGGAAATAGCGTTTGCAGATGTCTACGTATCGAAGCAATAGAGTTCAAATGCTGCTTAAAACGAGATATTGCATCTCATATCGATGTTTCATGATAAGATATAATATTCATTGCGAAGTGTTATGCATTCCTCGCCTACTATTCAAATGAATGTAAATGCAACACTTCCTTGCAAGGAAATAGCGTTTGCAGATGTCTACGTATCGTAGCAGTAGAGTTCTAATGCTTCTTAAAACGCGATATCGCATCTCATTTCTATGTTTCATGGTAAGATATAATACGATTTGCGAAGTGTTATGCATTCCTCGTCTACGATTCAGATGATTGTAAATGCGACACTTCCTTGCAAGGAAATAGCGTTTGCAGATGTCTACGTATCGTAGCAATAGAGTTCTTATGATACTTAAAACGCGATATCGCATCTCATTTCTATGTTCCATGGTAAGATATAATACGATGTGCGAAGTGTTATGTATTCCTCGGCTACACTTCAAATGAATGTAAATGCTACACTTTCTTGCAAGGAAATAGCGTTTGCAGATGTCTACGTATCGTAGCAATGGATTTCTGATGCTTCTTAAAACGCGATATCGCATCTCATTTCTATGTTTCATGGTAAGATATAATATGATTTGCGGAGTGTTATGTATTCCTCGTCTACACTTCAAATGAATGTAAATGCGACACTTTCTTGCAAGGAAATAGCGTTTGCAGATGTCTACGTATCGTAGCAATGGATTACTGATGCTTCTTAAAACGCGATATCGCATCTCATTTCTATGTTTCATGGTAAGATATAATATGATTTGCGAAGTGTCATGTATTCCACGTCCACACTTCAAATGAATGTAAATGCGACACTTCCTTGCAAGGAAATAGCGTTTGCAGATGTCTACGTATGGTAGCAACAGAGTTCTTATGATTCTTAAAACGCGATATCGGATCTCATTTCTATGTTTCATGGTAGGATATAATATGATTTGCGAAGTGTTATGTATTCCTCGTCTACACTTCAAATGAATGTAAATGCGACACTTCCTTGCAAGGAAATAGCGTTTGCAGATGTCTACGTATCGTAGCAATAGAGTTCTTATGATTCTTAAAACGCGATATCGCATCTCATTTCTATGTTTCATGGTAAGGTATAATATGATTTGCGAAGTGTTATGTATTCCTCGTCTACACTTCAAATGAATGTAAATGCGACACTTTCTTGCAAGGAAATAGCGTTTGCGGATGTCTACGTATCGTAGCAATGGATTTCTGATGCTTCTTAAAACGCGATATCGCATCTCATTTCTTCGTTTCATGGTAAGATATAATATGATTTGCGAAGTGTCATGTATTCCTCGTCCACACTTCAAATGAATGTGAATGCGACACTTCCTCGCTAGGAAATAGCGTTTGCAGATGTCTACGTATCGTAGCAGTTGAGTTCTAATGCTTCTTAAAACGCGATATCGCATCTCATTTCTATGCTTCATGGTAAGATACAATATGATTTGCGAAGTGTTATGTATTCCTCGTCTACACTTCAAATGAATGTAAATGCGACACTTCCTCGCTAGGAAATAGCGTTTGCAGATGTCTACGTATCGAAGCAATAGAGTTCAAATGCTGCTTAAAACGAGATATTGCATCTCATATCGATGTTTCATGATAAGATATAATATTCATTGCGAAGTGTTATGCATTCCTCGCCTACTATTCAAATGAATGTAAATGCAACACTTCCTTGCAAGGAAATAGCGTTTGCAGATGTCTACGTATCGTAGCAGTAGAGTTTTAATGCTTCTTAAAACGCGATATCGCATCTCATTTCTATCTTTCATGGTAAGGTATAATATGATTTGCGAAGTGTTATGTATTCCTCGTCTACACTTCAAATGAATGTAAATGCGACACTTTCTTGCAAGGAAATAGCGTTTGCAGATGTCTACGTATCGTAGCAATGGATTTCTGATGCTTCTTAAAACGCGATATCGCATCTCATTTCTATGTTTCATGGTAAGATATAATATGATTTGCGGAGTGTTATGTATTCCTCGTCTACACTTCAAATGTATGTGAATGCGACACTTCCTCGCTAGGAAATAGCGATTGCAGATGTCTACGTATCGTAGCAGTTGAGTTCTAATGCTTCTTAAAACGCGATATCGCATCTCATTTCTATGTTTCATGGTAAGATATAATACGATTTGCGAAGTGTTATGCATTCCTCGTCTACGATTCAGATGATTGTAAATGCGACACTTCCTTGCAAGGAAATAGCGTTTTCAGATGTCTACGTATCGTAGCAATAGAGTTCTAATGCTTCTTAAAACGCGATATCGCATCTCATTTCTATGTTTCATGGTAAGATATAATACGATTTGCGAAGTGTTATGCATTCCTCGTTTACGATTCAAATGAATGTAAATGCGACACTTCCTTGCAAGGAAATAGCGTTTGCAGATGTCTACGTATCGTAGCAATAGAGTTCTAATGCTTCTTAAAACGCGATATCGCATCTCATTTCTATGTTTCATGGTAAGATATAATACGATTTGCGAAGTGTTATGTATTCCTCGGCTACACTTCAAATGAATGTAAATGCGACACTTCTTTGCAAGGAAATAGCGATTGCAGATGTCCACGTATCGAAGCAATAGAGTTCAAATGCTTCTTAAAACGCGATATCGCATCTCATTTCTATGTTTCATGGTAAGATATAATACGATTTGCGAAGTGTTATGCATTCCTCGTCTACGATTCAGATGATTGTAAATGCGACACTTCCTTGCAAGGAAATAGCGTTTGCAGATGTCTACGTATCGTAGCAGTAGAGTTTTAATGCTTCTTAAAACGCGATATCGCATCTCATTTCTATCTTTCATGGTAAGGTATAATATGATTTGCGAAGTGTTATGTATTCCTCGTCTACACTTCAAATGAATGTAAATGCGACACTTTCTTGCAAGGAAATAGCGTTTGCAGATGTCTACGTATCGTAGCAATGGATTTCTGATGCTTCTTAAAACGCGATATCGCATCTCATTTCTATGTTTCATGGTAAGATATAATATGATTTGCGGAGTGTTATGTATTCCTCGTCTACACTTCAAATGTATGTGAATGCGACACTTCCTCGCTAGGAAATAGCGATTGCAGATGTCTACGTATCGTAGCAGTTGAGTTCTAATGCTTCTTAAAACGCGATATCGCATCTCATTTCTATGTTTCATGGTAAGATATAATACGATTTGCGAAGTGTTATGCATTCCTCGTCTACGATTCAGATGATTGTAAATGCGACACTTCCTTGCAAGGAAATAGCGTTTGCAGATGTCTACGTATCGTAGCAATAGAGTTCTAATGCTTCTTAAAACGCGATATCGCATCTCATTTCTATGTTTCATGGTAAGATATAATACGATTTGCGAAGTGTTATGCATTCCTCGTTTACGATTCAAATGAATGTAAATGCGACACTTCCTTGCAAGGAAATAGCGTTTGCAGATGTCTACGTATCGTAGCAATAGAGTTCTAATGCTTCTTAAAACGCGATATCGCATCTCATTTCTATGTTTCATGGTAAGATATAATACGATTTGCGAAGTGTTATGTATTCCTCGGCTACACTTCAAATGAATGTAAATGCGACACTTCTTTGCAAGGAAATAGCGATTGCAGATGTCCACGTATCGAAGCAATAGAGTTCAAATGCTTCTTAAAACGCGATATCGCATCTCATTTCTATGTTTCATGGTAAGATATAATACGATTTGCGAAGTGTTATGCATTCCTCGTCTACGATTCAGATGATTGTAAATGCGACACTTCCTTGCAAGGAAATAGCGTTTGCAGATGTCTACGTATCGTAGCAATAGAGTTCTTATGATACTTAAAACGCGATATCGCATCTCATTTCTATGTTCCATGGTAAGATATAATACGATTTGCGAAGTGTTATGTATTCCTCGGCTACACTTCAAATGAATGTAAATGCGACACTTCTTTGCAAGGAAATAGCGATTGCAGATGTCTACGTATCGTAGCAGTTGTGACGTCAGGCGTACCGCCTGCCACCCTCTGGCGCCAACCAGCATCCGCAGCATCCACAACCGGGACACCGTTCCCCCGCCAGTACCTGTATCCGGATCCTCCGTACACGGGCCGCACGACGATTCGACGCCCCGAGACGAGGAGACAACGCCACGAGGATGAGGAATACCTCCCCGCATACGAATCCCGATCACCTGCGATCACACAACCGTACGCTTACTTTTCGTCCACGCGATTCTAGATTAAGCACTCTACACGAATCATGTACATACACAACCCAACACACACCTAAATATAAGCAGATATTTGTACAGTCATAATTTCTAAGTCGTATAGAATATAAGCTGCGATGCGCGCCCGCGCGCACTCGACGCTCGCGGCTCACGCTGAACGCGAGCCGCACCCCACTCCGAGTGGCCGCCCCACTCACGGGGCTCAGCGACTCGCGCGCCACGCAACCCGAGGAGGTCGCGGACGCGCGACCGAGAGGAGAGTTCCTTCGAGTCCGATCTCCGAGACGGTTCTAATCTCAACTCCGAGCAATACGCTCCCCTGCCACGAGCTATCAGCTCTCATGCAGCCGACTCTATCGCATCCCCCTTAGCGGAGTCCTTATTTTAACTTAGTACTATTTCCATTTCATATTATATCGTTAGTTGATAATTTAGACTTAGTAAAGTGTAGTAGGATAGTTATATTATAGAATATACTCTTGTTTTACCAAATCCAAGTCTCTTTATTCGAATACAAGTTCCTCAAATTCTATTCCACGTGTACGCTCGCGATTCTTATTCAATTCACACGATTCATCTGCGACAGTTCTGTACGCTGGACAGTCTTTGAGCGCACCAACGCTCGACTGCTCTCGCTGCATTCCTATCGTATCCAGGGTATCTTGAACAAGGATCGACCTCGGTAAGCCAGAGCGCACCATCGCTTGGCCGAGCCGTATTCCGTCTTAGTGCAAGCGCCTTTGATGAATCTCGAGACTCCGAAAAGGCGTACACGACGCGCGGGTAGGAAAGAATATCTACGCCGCCTCATTCGCGAATACGCGAGTTGTACTTCCGGACATCCATACGTCTGCAACGCTGTTTCCGTTCCTGCGAAGGAGGTCTTCGCAGCCGTACGTCCAATTCGAATCCAGGATAGCCCGGTTCCAGCGCCAGTTTCCTCCAGCCGTAGCTCGCCTGCCTGGAGACTCATTTCCGTCGACGCTCCGCCGATCCAGCCGTACGCCGCTGCTATTCCGGTCACGGATCCACGGCGCCACAGATACCTGGAACGAGAGGCGAAACAGTATTAAGAAGACGTCGAAAGGTAAGTGTTAGGCGTAATTTTGGTTAGATCGAGTTCCGACCGCCAACGAACCCGGCCCCAGCGCAATTCGCGTAGGTTTTTCGGGACAGGCTACGAATCGTGCCATCTGATCGAGCGCAATCGCACCTCGGGACGTGACACAGTAGAGTTCTTATGATTCTTAAAACGCGATATCGCATCTCATTTCTATGTTTCATGGTAAGATATAATATGATTTGCGGAGTGTTATGTATTCCTCGTCTACACTTCAAATGAATGCAAATGCGACACTTCCTTGCAAGGAAATAGCGTTTGCAAATGTCTACCTATCGTAGCAGTAGTGTTCTAATGCTTCATAGAACGCGATATCGCATCTCATTTCTATGTTTCATGGTAAGATACAATATGATTTGCGAAGTGTTATGTATTCCTCATCTACACTTCAAATGAATGTGAATGCGACACTTCCTCGCTAGGAAATAGTGTTTGCAGATGTCTACGTATCGAAGCAATAGAGTTCAAATGCTTCTTAAAACGAGATATTGCATCTCATATCTATGTTTCATGATAAGATATAATATTCATTGCGAAGTGTTATGCATTCATCGTTTACGATTCAAATGAATGTAAATGCGACACTTCCTTGCAAGGAAATAGCGTTTGCAGATGTCTACGTATCGTAGCAATAGAGTTCTAATGCTTCTTAAAACGCGATATCGCATCTCATTTCTATGTTTCATGGTAAGATATAATATGATTTGCGGAGTGTTATGTATTCCTCGTCTACACTTCAAATGAATGCAAATGCGACACTTCCTTGCAAGGAAATAGCGTTTGCAAATGTCTACCTATCGTAGCAGTAGTGTTCTAATGCTTCATAGAACGCGATATCGCATCTCATTTCTATGTTTCATGGTAAGATACAATATGATTTGCGAAGTGTTATGTATTCCTCGTCTACACTTCAAATGAATGTGAATGCGACACTTCCTCGCTAGGAAATAGTGTTTTCAGATGTCTACGTATCGAAGCAATAGAGTTCAAATGCTTCTTAAAACGAGATATTGCATCTCATATCTATGTTTCATGATAAGATATAATATTCATTGCGAAGTGTTATGCATTCCTCGTCTACGGTTCAAACGAATGTAAATGCGACACTACCTTGCAAGGAAATAGCGTTTGCAGATGTCTACGGATCGTAGCAATAGAGTTCTAATGCTTCTTAAAACGCGATATCGCATCTCATTTCTATGTTTCATGGTAAGATATAATACGATTTGAGAAGTGTTATGTATTCCTCGGCTACACTTCAAATGAATGTAAATGCGACACTTCTTTGCAAGGAAATAGCGATTGCAGATGTCTACGTATCGTAGCAGTAAAGTTCTTATGATACTTAAAACGCGATATCGCATCTCATTTCTATGTTTCATGGTAAGATATAATATGATTTGCGGAGTGTTATGTATTCCTCGTCTACACTTCAAATGAATGCAAATGCGACACTTCTTCGCCAGGAAATAGCGTTTGCAGATGTCTACGTATAGTAGCAGTTGAGTTCTAATGCTTCTCAAAACGCGATATCGCATCTCATTTCTATGTTTCATGGTAAGATATAATATTATTTGCGAAGTGTTATGTATTCCTCGTCTACACATCAAATGAATGTAAATGCGACACTTGCTTGCAAGGAAATAGCGTTTGCAGATGTCTACGTATCGTTGCAATAGAGTTCTTATGATTCTTAAAACGCGATATCGCATCCTATTTCTATGTTTCATGGTAAGGTATAATATGATTCGCGAAGTGTTATGTATCCGTCGTCTACACTTCAAATGAATGTAAATGCGACACTTTCTTGCAAGGAAATAGCGTTTGCAGATGTCTACGTATCGTAGCAATGGATTTCTGATGCTTCTTAAAACGAGATATCGCATGTCATTTCTATGTTTCATGGTAAGATATAATATGATTTGCGAAGTGTTATGTATTCCTCGTCTACACTTCAAATGATTGTAAATGCGACACTTCTGTGCAAGGAAATAGCGTTTGCAGATGTCTGCGTATCGTAGCAGTAGGGTTCTAATGCTTCTTAAAACGCGATATCGCATCTCATTTCTATGTTTCATGGTAAGATATAATATGATTTGCGAAGTGTTATGTATTCCTCGTCTACACTTCAAATGAATGTAAATGCGACACTTCCTTGCTAGGAAATAGCGATTGCAGATATCTACGTATCGTAGCAATAGCTTTCTAATGCTTCGTAAAGCGCGATATCGCATCTCATTTCTATGTTTCATGGTAAGATATAATATGATTTGCGAAGTGTCATGTATTCCTCGCCTACACTTCAAATGAATGTAAATGCGACACTTCCTTGCTAGGAAATAGCGATTGCAGATATCTACGTATCGTAGCAATAGAGTTCATATGATTCTTAAACCGCGATATCGCATCTCATTTCTATGTTTCATGGTAAGATATAATATGATTTGCGAAGTGTTATGCATTCCTCGTCTACGATTCAAATGAATGTAAATGCGACACTTCCTTGCAAGGAAATAGCGTCTGCAGATGTCTAGGTATCGTAGCAATAGAGTTCTAATGCTTCTTAAAACTCGATATCGCATCTCATTTCTATGTTTCATGGTAAGATGTAATATGATTTGCGAAGTGTTATGCATTCCTCGCCTACACTTCAAATGAATGTAAATGCGACACTTCCTTGCTAGGAAATAGCGATTGCAGATATCTACGTATCGTAGCAATAGAGTTCATATGATTCTTAAACCGCGATATCGCATCTCATTTCTATGTTTCATGGTAAGATATAATATGATTTGCGAAGTATCATGTATTCCTCGTCTACACTTCAAATGAATGTAAATGCGACACTTCCTTGCATGTGTGACGTCAGGCGTAGCGCCTGCCACCCATTACATACGTCAGCATCCTCGTAACCTCCAGCATCGACCCCTGGACACAGGCAACCTGCAATACTCGCCTGAAGTATCGGCAACCAGCAGAGTTCGCGCGCGCACGACCGCACGCACTCATTCGTACCTGCAAGGACCGCTGTCTCGCTCGCACCTACGAGCAACCCTATCGCCCTCTCATCAGGAATTCCGCCCAACAGAGAGAAGAAGCCGCAGTCCGTCGCCGCAATGGGGACTTTTCCAGTTCAGGGAATCTACGTTGCCTGAACCTACATACTATTTCTAGAATAAGTCTATAATACTCATAGATATAAGTACTCGACACGAATTGTAACACACCACAACACACATGTAATTCTAAGTCCTTATTCTTAAGATTAGACGCTAAGATGCGCCTGGGCTATCGGCACGAGCCGCTAGCCCCACCACGAGCCGCGAGTCCCCACTCGCTGGACCGCGCGCTCCCTACCACGAGCGCCTGCGACCGTAGCGCCTCGCGAACCGAGGAGGTCCCAGACGCGTCTCGAGAGACACATTCGAGTCCTCGGTCTCCTAGAATTAACATCGAGCTTCAATCTCAAGCCGCCTCAATGTGGGGTCTAGGCTACGCGTTGATATTTCTATTTTGCTAATTTTAACTTAGAATAATTTCACTTTTGTACACTTTAACTTAGAATATATTTTACTTTAGTTACTAAATCCATTCTACAAGTTCTTTTACCAGTTCTACTAGTTCCTATTCCAATAATTACTAAACCTAAACATAATATACTAGTTCTTACGTTAAAACATTATTCTTAAACTACAAATTCTACGACGTGTTTCTTCCAACAACTGGGTTGCGTTTGTTCACCTTGAAGGAGTATAGAACTCAGCTTTGCGACGTTGCGATAGAGCGGACCGCCGCTTATCCTTCTGAACATTGCCTGAAAGTACAGAAAAACTGGGTGAATGAAACGTGGATCCGGTTCGCGAAGAACACGACGCGCGGGTCGTAAGAATTTTATGCGTTCACTTGTTCGTGAATACCTGGGAGACACACCCCGAGTCCTCGTACCGCAGCAGCCTGTCGTCATCGTTCCGGTTCAGTCACAGTTTTCCGAAACGCCGATCAACGCCGATTCGCCTGCCTCTGCAGCCAACGTCTCTGCAATATCCACAGTCTCCGCTGAATCTACTCTGCATCCAGACCGCTGTTTCCCGTTTTGTTGGAAGTTAATCGAAGTCACCGTCAACATCAACCGACCGATCGCTGCATCGATACCTACCAACGACCCTCGACGCACATTCTACCTGCGTATCGAGACTGAAGCCAGCGAAAGGTAAGGCTTTTCCATCATATCGCGAGTGTTTTTACCGCGTCGCGAAAGCCAAAAATATCGGACCCGGTCGTAACGCGTTCCCGCGGACCGAAACCCGTATAAATAGGCTCGTGTCGTGAAGCCTCCGGATAAACGAAAAATTCTTTCGCCGGACGTGACACATGGAAATAGCGTTTGCAGATGTCTACGTATCGAAGCAATAGAGTTCAAATGCTTCTTAAAACGAGATATTGCATCTCATATCTATGTTTCATGATAAGATATAATATCCATTGCGAAGTGTCATGTATTCCTCGTCTACGATTCAAATGAAAGTAAATGCGACACTTCCTTGCAAGGAAATAGCGTTTGCAGATGTCTACGTATAGTAGCAGTTGAGTTTTAATGCTTCTTAAAACGCGATATCGCATCTCATTTCTATGTTTCATGGTAAGATATAATATTATTTGCGAAGTGTTATGTATTCCTCGTCTACACATCAAATGAATGTAAATGCGACACTTGCTTGCAAGGAAATAGCGTTTGCAGATGTCTACGTATCGTAGCAATGAATTTCTGATGCTTCTTAAAACGAGATATCGCATGTCATTTCTATGTTTCATGGTAAGATATAATATGATTTGCGAAGTGTTATGTATTCCTCGTCTACACTTCAAATGATTGTAAATGCGACACTTCCTTGCAAGGTAGTAGCGATTGCACATTTCTACGTATCGTAGCAATAGAGTTCATATCATTCTTAAAACGCGATATCGCATCTCATTTCTATGTTTCATGGTAAGATGTAACATGATTTGCGAAGTGTTATGTATTCCTCGTCTACACTTCAAATGAATGTAAATGCGACACTTCTTTGCAAGGAAATAGCGTTTGCAGATGTCTACGTATCGTTGCAATAGAGTTCTTATGATTCTTAAAACGCGATATCCCACCTCATTTCTATGTTTCATGGTAAGATATAATATGATTTGCGGAGTGTTATGTATTCCTCGTCTACACTTCAAATGAATGTAAATGCGACACTTCCTTGCATGGAAATAGCGTTTGCAGATGTCTACGTATCGAAGCAATAGAGTTCAAATGCTTCTTAAAACGAGATATTGCATCTCATATCTATGTTTCATGATAAGATATAATATCCATTGCGAAGTGTCATGTATTGTCACGTCCCGAGGTGCGGTTGCGCTCGCAACGGTGGCACAAAGTCGTAACCGTTCCCGAAAATAACGCGAATTGCGTCCGGACCGGGTTCGTTGGCGTTTCGGACTCGATAAAACGGTAATTAACACGAAACTTACCTTGTGATGGCTTGATTCTACTGTCTGGTTTCTCTTTCCAGGTACCTGGAGCGCCTTGGATCCGCAACCGGGATGGCGGCGGCGTACGGCTGGAACGGAGGTACGGGTCGTGCGGCGAAGGAAACCTCCTTCACAGGAACCAGGACTCGAACGCAGGAAATTGAATATTCTGGTGCATCACCCACGTATTCCCGAGCGAGACGACGAATAAACTCTCTCCTCCCCGCGCGTCGTGTACGCTCTGTCGGAGGTGCAAGGCTCGTCGAGAATACTTGAACTTCGGTTGAGTACGGCACGGCTAAGCGTTGGTTCGCTCTAGCTTACCGGGATCGACCTGGGCGCAAGATATTCTGTACACGGTAGAAGTGAGGATGGAGCAACTAAGCGCTGGTTCGCTCTAGTCGTCGAGCCTCAAGACTATCGCAGATGAGATATAGAAATAGAATAATCGCGAGCGTACCCGTGGAGTAGAATTAAGGAATTGTATTTGAACTCGAATAAAGATACTTTGAATCTGGTAAAAATAAACTATATTCTATGATTTCACTATACTAAATACACTTGACTAAATTCTAAGTTACTGACTAACGGTTACAATGAGATATAGAAATAGTTAAAGTATCGAATGGACTCCGCTATGGGAGTATGGATAGAGACGAATGCATTAGAGCTAATTGCTCGTTGCGAATGAGCCTATTGCTCGAAAGTGCATCGTTCGGATGCTGGATTAGAACTCCTCGATTCGGAGATGAGATACGAACTCTCCAGTTCGGAGATGAGATACCAACTCTCCAGTTCGGAGATGAGATTGGAACTGACTCTGGGATCTCGCGTCCGCGACCTCCTCGGGTCGCGCGGCGCGCGAGTCGCTGGGCCCTCGCGGTGGGGCGGACGGTCGGAGTAGGGCGGCCGCTCGGCCCTCGTGGTGGGGCGGCCGTTCGGAGTGGGGCGCGGCCCGCGTTAAGCGTGAGCCGCGAGCGTCGAGTGTGCGCGCGAGTGCAACGGAACATAACCGTGCATGAATAAAATATGTATGTATATTCACTTAAATCTAGGTGTGTGTTGGTGTGTATGTACATAGGTGAGTAGTGTGCTTATTCTAATCCCACATGTACGAGAAGTACGTATAGGGCTTCGTGATCGCTGGGGATTCGACCCAGTATGTGTCGGAGAGCTCCTCGCCCTCGTAATACGGGGTGAAGTCCTCCCCCTCGTGTGTGGAGATCGCGCGTGGGCGCGGCATGCTGCATCCCTCTTCCCTCTCGTACCTTTGTCTCCTTCTGTAGGGACGGCGAGTCGGCGGGTGGCCCGTGTGCAGGGGCTCCGGATACGGATGCTGGGGATGATGAGGTGGGCGTCGGAGGGTGGCAGGCGGTACGCCTGACGTTACAGTATTCCTCGTCTACGATTCAAATGAAAGTAAATGCGACACTTCCTTGCAAGGAAATAGCGTTTGCAGATGTCCACGTATTGAAGCAATAGAGTTCATATCATTCTTAAAACGCGATATCGCATCTCATTTCTATGTTTCATGGTAAGATGTAACATGATTTGCGAAGTGTTATGCATTCCTCGCCTACACTTCAAATGAATGTAAATGCGACACTTCCTTGCTAGGAAATAGCGATTGCAGATATCTACGTATCGTAGCAATAGAGTTCATATGATTCTTAAACCGCGATATCGCATCTCATTTCTATGTTTCATGGTAAGATATAATATGATTTGCGAAGTATCATGTATTCCTCGTCTACACTTCAAATGAATGTAAATGCGACACTTCCTTGCATGGAAATAGCGTTTGCAGATGTCTACGTATCGAAGCAATAGAGTTCAAATGCTTCTTAAAACGAGATATTGCATCTCATATCTATGTTTCATGATAAGATATAATATCCATTGCGAAGTGTCATGTATTCCTCGTCTACGATTCAAATGAAAGTAAATGCGACACTTCCTTGCAAGGAAATAGCGTTTGCAGATGTCTACGTATAGTAGCAGTTGAGTTCTAATGCTTCTTAAAACGCGATATCGCATCTCATTTCTATGTTTCATGGTAAGATATAATATTATTTGCGAAGTGTTATGTATTCCTCGTCTACACATCAAATGAATGTAAATGCGACACTTGCTTGCAAGGAAATAGCGTTTGCAGATGTCTACGTATCGTTGCAATAGAGTTCTTATGATTCTTAAAACGCGATATCGCATCCTATTTCTATGTTTCATGGTAAGGTATAATATGATTCGCGAAGTGTTATGTATCCGTCGTCTACACTTCAAATGAAAGTAAATGCGACACTTCCTTGCAAGGTAGTAGCGATTGCACATGTCTACGTATCGTAGCAATAGAGTTCATATCATTCTTAAAATGCGATATCGCATCTCATTTCTATGTTTCATGGTAAGATGTAACATGATTTGCGAAGTGTTATGTATTCCTCGTCTACACTTCAAATGAATGTAAATGCGACACTTCTTTGCAAGGAAATAGCGTTTGCAGATGTCTACGTATCGTTGCAATAGAGTTCTTATGATTCTTAAAACGCGATATCCCACCTCATTTCTATGTTTCATGGTAAGATATAATATGATTTGCGGAGTGTTATGTATTCCTCGTCTACACTTCAAATGAATGTAAATGCGACACTTCCTTGCATGGAAATAGCGTTTGCAGATGTCTACGTATCGAAGCAATAGAGTTCAAATGCTTCTTAAAACGAGATATTGCATCTCATATCTATGTTTCATGATAAGATATAATATCCATTGCGAAGTGTCATGTATTCCTCGTCTACGATTCAAATGAAAGTAAATGCGACACTTCCTTGCAAGGAAATAGCGTTTGCAGATGTCCACGTATTGAAGCAATAGAGTTCAAATGCTTCTTAAAACGAGATATTGCATCTCATATCTATGTTTCATGATAAGATATAATATTCATTGCGAAGTGTTATGCATTCCTCGTCTACGATTCAAATGAATGTAAATGCGACACTTCCTTGCAAGGAAATAGCGTTTGCAGATGTCTACGGATCGTAGCAATAGAGTTCTAATGCTTCTTAAAACGCGATATCGCATCTCATTTCTATGTTTCATGGTAAGATATAATACGATTTGCGAAGTGTTATGTATTCCTCGGCTACACTTCAAATGAATGTAAATGAGACACTTCTTTGCAAGGAAATAGCGTTTGCAGATGTCTACGTATCGTAGCAGTAGAGTTCTTATGATTCTTAAAACGCGATATCGCATCTCATTTCTATCTTTCATGGTAAGATATAATATGATTTGCGGAGTGTTAAGTATTTCTCGTCTACACTTCAAATGACTGCAAATGCGACACTTCCTCGCTAGGAAATAGCGTTTGCAGATGTCTACGTATCGTAGCAGTTGAGTTCTAATGCTTCTTAAAACGCGATATCGCATCTCATTTCTATGTTTCATGGTAAGATATAATATGATTTGCGAAGTGTTACGTATTCCTCGTCTACACTTCAAATGGATGTGAAGGCGACACTTCCTCGCTTGGAAATAGCGTTTGCAGATGTCTACGTTTCGAAGCAATAGAGTTCAAATGCTTCTTAAAACGCGATATCGCATCTCATTTCTATGTTTCATGGTAAGATATAATATGATTTGCGAAGTGTTATGTATTCCTCGTCTACACTTCAAATGAATGTAAATGCGACACTTCTTTGCAAGGAAATAGCGTTTCCAGATGTCTACGTATCGTTGCAATAGAGTTCTTATGATTCTTAAAACGCGATATCCCAGCTCATTTCTATGTTTCATGGTAAGATATAATATGATTTGCGGAGTGTTATGTATTCCTCGTCTACACTTCAAATGAATGTAAATGCGACACTTCCTTGCATGGAAATAGCGTTTGCAGATGTCTACGTATCGAAGCAATAGAGTTCAAATGCTTCTTAAAACGAGATATTGCATCTCATATCTATGTTTCATGATAAGATATAATATCCATTGCGAAGTGTCATGTATTCCTCGTCTACGATTCAAATGAAAGTAAATGCGACACTTCCTTGCACGGAAATAGCGTTTGCAGATGTCCACGTATCGAAGCAATAGAGTTCAAATGCTTCTTAAAACGAGATATTGCATCTCATATCTATGTTTCATGATAAGATATAATATTCATTGCGAAATGTTATGCATTCCTCGTCTACGATTCAAATGATTGTAAATGCGACACTTCCTTGCAAGGAAATAGCGTTTGCAGGTGTCTACGGATCGTAGCAGTAGAGTTCTAATGCTTCTATAAACGCGATATCGCATCTCATTTCTATGTTTCATGGTAAGATATAATACGATATGCGAAGTGTTATGTATTCCTCGTCTACACTTCAAATGAATGTAAATGCGACACTTCTTTGCAAGGAAATAGCGTTTGCAGATGTCTACGTATCGTTGCAATTGAGTTGTTATGATTCTTAAGACGCGATATCCCAACTCATTTCTATGTTTCATGGTAAGGTACAATATGATTTGCGGAGTATTATGTATTCCTCGTCTACACTTCAAATGAATGTGAATGTGACACTTCCTCGCTAGGAAATAGCGTTTGCAGATGTCTGCGTATCGTTGCAGTAGAGTTCTAATGCTTCTTAAAACGCGATATCGCATCTCATTTCTATGTTTCATGGTAAGATACAATATGATTTGCGAAGTGTTATGTATTCCTCGGCTAAACTTCAAATGAATGCGAATGCGACACTTCCTCGCTAGCAAATAGCGTTTGCAGATGTCCATGTATCGAAGCAATAGAGTTCAAATGCTTCTTAAAACGAGATATTGCATCTCATACCTATGTTTCATAATAAGATATAATATTCATTGCGAAGTGTTATGCATTCCTCGTCTACGATTCAAATGAATGTAAATGCGACACTTCCTTGCAAGGAAATAGCGTTTGCAGATGTCTACGTATCGTAGCAATAGAGTTCTAATGCTTCTTAAAACGAGATATTGCATCTCATTTCTATGTTTCATGGTAAGATATAATATGATTTGCGATGTGTTATGTATTCCTCGTCTACACTTCAAATAAATGCGAATGCGACACTTCCTCGCTAGGAAATAGCGTTTGCAGATGTCTACGTATCGAAGCAATAGAGTTCAAATGCTTCTTAAAACGCGATATCGCATCTCATTTCTATGTTTCATGGTAAGGTATAATACGATTTGCGAAGAGTTATGCATTCCTCGTCTACGATTCAGATGAATGTAAATGCGACACTTCCTTGCAAGGAAATAGCGTTTGCAGATGTCTACGTATCGTAGCAATAGAGTTCTTATGGTTCTTAAAACGCGATATCGCATCTCATTTCTATGTTTCATGGTAAGATATAATACGATTTGCGAAGTGTTATGTATTCCTCGTCTACACTTCAAATGAATGCGAATGCGACACCTCCTCGCTAGGAAATAGCGTTTGCAGATGTCCACGTATCGAAGCAATAGAGTTCAAATGCTTCTTAAAACGAGATATTGCATCTCATATCTATGTTTCATGATAAGATATAATATTCAATGCGAAGTGTTATGCATTCCTCGTCTACGATTCAAATGAATGTAAATGCGACACTTCTTTGCAAGGCAATAGCGTTTGCAGATGCCTACGTATCGTTGCAATTGAGTTTTTATGATTCTTAAGACGCTATATCGCATCTCATTTCTATGTTTCATGGTAAGATATAATATGATTTGCGGAGTGTTATGTATTCCTCACCTACACTTCAAATGAATGTGAATGTGACACTTCCTCGCTAGGAAATAGCGTTTGCAGATGTCTGCGTATCGTAGCAGTAGAGTTCTAATGCTTCTTAAAACGCGATATCGCATCTCATTTCTATGTTTCATGGTAAGATACAATATGATTTGCGAAGTGTTATGTATTCCTCGTCTACACTTCAAATGAATGCGAATGCGGCACTTCCTCGCTAGGAAATAGCGTTTGCAGATGCCTACGTATCGTTGCAATTGAGTTTTTATGATTCTTAAGACGCTATATCGCATCTCATTTCTATGTTTCATGGTAAGATATAATATGATTTGCGGAGTGTTATGTATTCCTCACCTACACTTCAAATGAATGTAAATGCGACACTTCCTTGCAAGGAAATAGCGTTTGCAGATGTCTACGGATCGTAGCAATAGAGTTCTAATGCTTCTTAAAACGCGATATCGCATCTCATTTCTATGTTTCATGGTAAGATATAATACGATTTGCGAATTGTTATGTATTCCTCGGCTAGACCTCAAATGAATGTAAATGCGACACTTCTTTGCAAGGAAATAGCGATTGCAGATGTCTACGTATCGTAGCAGTAGAGTTCTTATGATTCTTAAAACGCGATATCGCATCTCATTTCTATGTTTCATGGTAAGATATAATATGATTTGCGAAGTGTTATGTATTCCTCGTCTACACATCAAATGAATGTAAATGCGCCACTTCCTTGCAAGGAAATAGCGTTTGCCGATGTCTACGTATCGTAGCAATAGAGTTCTAATGCTTCTTAAAACGAGATATTGCATCTCATATCTATGTTTCATGATAAGATATAATATTCATTGCGAAGTGTTATGCATTCCTCGTCTACGATTCAAATGAATGTAAATGCGACACTTCCTTGCAAGGAAATAGCGTTTGTAGATGTCTACGTATCGTAGCAATAGAGTTCTTATGATTCTTAGAACGCTATATTGCATCTCATTTTTACGTTTCATGGTAAGATATAATATGATTTGCGAAGTGTCATGTATTCCTCGTCTACGATTCAAATGAAAGTAAATGCGACACTTCCTCTCAAGGTAATAGCATTTGCAGATGTCTACGTATCGTAGCAATAGAGTTCTAATGCTTCTTAACACGCGATATCGCATCTCATTTCTATGTTTCATGGTAAGATATAATATGATTTGCGAAGTGTTATGCATTCCTCGTCTACGATTCAAATGAATGTAAATGCGACACTTCCTTGCAAGCAAATAGCGTTTGCAGATGTCTACGTATCGTAGTAATAGAGTTCTTATGATTCTTAAAACGCGATATTGCATCTCATTTCTCTGTTTCATGGTAAGATATAATATGATTTGCGAAGTGTTATGTATTCCTCGTCTACACTTCAAATGAATGTGAATGCGATATTTACTCGCTAGGAAATAGCGTTTGCAGATGTCTACGTATCGTAGCAATAGCTTTCTAATGCTTCTTAAAACGCGATATCGCATCTCATTTCTATGTTTCATGGTAAGATATAATACGATTTGCGAAGTGTTATGTATTGCTCGGCTACACTTCAAATGAATGTAAATGCGACACTTCTTTGCAAGGAAATAGCGTTTGCAGATGTCTGCGTATCGTAGCAGTAGAGTTCTAATGCTTCTTAAAACGCGATATCGCATCTCATTTCTATGTTTCATGGTAAGATACAATATGATTTTGCGAAGTGTTATGTATTCCTCGTCTACACTTCAAATGAATGTGAATGTGACTTCCTCGCTAGGAAATAGCGTTTGCAGATGTCTGCGTATCGTAGCAGTAGAGTTCCAATGCTTCTTAAAACGCGATATCGCATCTCATTTCTATGTTTCATGGTAAGATACAATATGATTTGCGAAGTGTTATGCATTCCTCGTCTACGATTCAAATGAATGTAAATGCCACACTTCCTTGCAAGGAAATAGCGTTTGCAGATGTCTACGGATCGTAGCAATAGAGTTCTAATGCTACTTAAAACGCGATATCGCATCTCATTTCTATGTTTCATGGTAAGATATAATACGATTTGCGATGTGTTATGTATTCCTCGGCTACACTTCAAATGAGTGTAAATGCGACACTTCTTTGCAAGGAAATAGCGATTGCAGATGTCTACGTATCGTAGCAGTAGAGTTCTAATGCTTCTTAAAACGCGATATCGCATCTCATTTCTATGTTTCATGGTAAGATATAATATGATTTGCGAAGTGTTATGTATTCCTCGTCTACACATCAAATGAATGTAAATGCGACACTTCCTTGCAAGGAAATAGCGTTTGCAGATGTCTACGTATCGTAGCAATAGAGTTCTAATGCTTCTTAAAACGAGATATTGCATCTCATATCTATGTTTCATGATAAGATATAATATTCATTGCGAAGTGTTATGCATTCCTCGTCTACGATTCAAATGAATGTAAATGCGACACTTCCTTGCAAGGAAATAGCGTTTGTAGATGTCTACGTATCGTAGCAATAGAGTTCTTATGATTCTTAGAACGCTATATTGCATCTCATTTTTACGTTTCATGGTAAGATATAACATGATTTGCGAAGTGTCATGTATTCCTCGTCTACGATTCAAATGAATGTGAATGCGACACTTCCTCGCTGGGAAATAGCGTTTGCAGATGTCTACGTATCGTAGCAATAGATTTCTAATGCTTCTTAAAACGCGATATCGCATCTCATTTCTATGTTTCATGGTAAGATATAATACGATTTGCAAAGTGTTATGTATTCCTCGGCTACACTACAAATGAATGTAAATGAGACACTTTTTTGCAAGAAAATAGCGATTGCAGATGTCTACGTATCGTAGCAGTAGAGTTCTTATGATTCTTAAAACGCGATATCGCATCTCATTTCTATGTTTCATGGTAAGATATAATATGATTTGCGAAGAGTTATGTATTCCTCGTCTACACTTCAAATGAATGCAAATGCGACACTTCCTTGCAAGGAAATAGCGTTTGCAAATGTCTACCTATCGTAGCAGTAGTGTTCTAATGCTTCGTAAAACGCGATATCGCATCTCATTTCTATGTTTCATGGTAAGATATAATATGATTTGCGAAGTATCATGTATTCCTCGTCTACACTTCAAATGAAAGTAAATGCGACACATCCTTGCTAGGAAATAGCGTCTGCAGATGTCTAGGTATCGTAGCAATAGAGTTCTAATCCTTCTTAAAACGAGATATTGCATCTCATATCTATGTTTCATGATAAGATATAATATTCATTGCGAAGTGTTATGCATTCATCGTCTACGATTCAAATGAATGTAAATGCGGCATTTCCTTGCAAGGAAATAGCGTTTGCAGATGTCTACGTATCGTAGCAATAGAGTTCTTATGATTCTTAAAACGCGATATCGCATCTCATTCCTATTTTTCATGGTAAGATATAATATGATTTGCGAAGTGTTATGTATTCCTCGTCTACACTTCAAATGAATGTAAATGCGACACTTCCTTGCAAGGAAATAGCGTTTGCAGATGTCTACGTATCGAAGCAATAGAGTTCAAATGCTTCTTAAAACGCGATATCGCATCACATTTCTATGTTTCATGGCAAGATATAATATTCATTGCGAAGTGTTATGCATTCCTCGTCTACACTTCAAATGAATGTAAATGCGGCACTTCCTTGCTAGGAAATAGCGTTTGCAAATGTCTACGTATCGTAGCAATAGAGTTCTTATGATTCTTAAAACGCGATATCGCATCTCATGTCTATGTTTCATGGTAAGATATAATATGATTTGCGAAGTGTCATGTATTCCTCGCCTACACTTCAAATGAATGTAAATGCGACACTTCCTTGCAAGGAAATAGCGTTTGCAGATGTCTACGTATCGAAGCAATAGATTTCAAATGCTTCTTAAAACGCGATATCGCATCTCATTTCTATGTTTCATGGTAAGATGTAATATGATTTGCGAAGTGTTATGTATTCCTCGCCTACACTTCAAATGAATGTAAATGCGACACTTCGTTGCTAGGAAGTAGCGTTTGAACATGTCTACCTATCGTAGCAATAGTTTTCTAATGCATCTTAAAACGCGATATCGCATCTCATTTCCATGTTTCATAGGAAGACATAATATGATTTGCGAAGTGTCATGTATTCCTCGTCTACACTTCAAATGAATGTAAATGCGACACTTCCTTGCTAGGAAATAGCGTTTGCAGATGTCTACCTATCGTAGCAATAGTGTTCTAATGCTTCTTAAAACGCGATATTGCATCTCATATCTATGTTTCATGATAAGATATAATATTCATTGCGAAGTGTTATGCATTCCTCGTCTATACTTCAAATGAATGTGAATGCGACACTTCCTCGCTGGGAAATAGCGTTTGCAGATGTCTACGTATCGTAGCAATAGATTTCTAATGCTTCTTAAAGCGCGATATCGCATCTCATTTCTATGTTTCATGGTAAGATGTAATATTCATTGCGAAGTGTTATGCATTCCTCGTCTACGATTCAAATGAATGTAAATGCGACACTTCCTTGGAAGGAAATAGCGTCTGCAGATGTCTAGGTATCGCAGCATTAGAGTTCTAATGCTTCTTAAAACGCGATATCGCATCTCATTTCTATGATCCTTGGTAAGATGTAATATTCATTGCGAAGTGTAATGCATTCCTCGTCTACGATTCAAATGAATGTAAATGCGACACTTCCTTGCAAGGAAATAGCGTTTGCAAATGTCTACCTATTGTAGCAATAGTGTCCTAATGATTCTTAAAACGCGATATCGCATCTCATTTCTATGTTTCATGGTAAAATATAATATGATTTGCGAAGTGTCATGTATTCCTCGCCTACACTTCAAATGAATGTAAATGCGACACTTCCCTGCAAGGAAATAGCGTTTGCAGATGTCTACGTACCGTCGCAAAAGAGTTCTTATGATTCTTAAAACGCGATATCCGATTTCATTTCTATATTTCATGGTAAGATATAATATGATTTGCGAAGTGTTATGTATTCCTCGTCTACACTTCAAATGAATGTGAATGTGACTTCCTCGCTAGGAAATAGCGTTTGCAGATGTCTGCGTATCGTAGCAGTAGAGTTCTAATGCTTCTTAAAACGCGATATCGCATCTCATTTCTATGTTTCATGGTAAGATACAATATGATTTGCGAAGTGTTATGTATTCCTCGTCTACACTTCAAATGAATGTAAATGCGACACTTCCTTGCAAGGAAATAGCGTTTGCAGGTGTCTACGGATCGTAGCAGTAGAGTTCTAATGCTTCTATAAACGCGATATCGCATCTCATTTCTATGTTTCATGGTAAGATATAATACGATATGCGAAGTGTTATGTATTCCTCGTCTACACTTCAAATGAATGTAAATGCGACACTTCTTTGCAAGGAAATAGCGTTTGCAGATGTCTACGTATCGTTGCAATTGAGTTGTTATGATTCTTAAGACGCGATATCCCAACTCATTTCTATGTTTCATGGTAAGGTACAATATGATTTGCGGAGTATTATGTATTCCTCGTCTACACTTCAAATGAATGTGAATGTGACACTTCCTCGCTAGGAAATAGCGTTTGCAGATGTCTGCGTATCGTTGCAGTAGAGTTCTAATGCTTCTTAAAACGCGATATCGCATCTCATTTCTATGTTTCATGGTAAGATACAATATGATTTGCGAAGTGTTATGTATTCCTCGGCTAAACTTCAAATGAATGCGAATGCGACACTTCCTCGCTAGCAAATAGCGTTTGCAGATGTCCATGTATCGAAGCAATAGAGTTCAAATGCTTCTTAAAACGAGATATTGCATCTCATACCTATGTTTCATAATAAGATATAATATTCATTGCGAAGTGTTATGCATTCCTCGTCTACGATTCAAATGAATGTAAATGCGACACTTCCTTGCAAGGAAATAGCGTTTGCAGATGTCTACGTATCGTAGCAATAGAGTTCTAATGCTTCTTAAAACGAGATATTGCATCTCATTTCTATGTTTCATGGTAAGATATAATATGATTTGCGATGTGTTATGTATTCCTCGTCTACACTTCAAATAAATGCGAATGCGACACTTCCTCGCTAGGAAATAGCGTTTGCAGATGTCTACGTATCGAAGCAATAGAGTTCAAATGCTTCTTAAAACGCGATATCGCATCTCATTTCTATGTTTCATGGTAAGGTATAATACGATTTGCGAAGAGTTATGCATTCCTCGTCTACGATTCAGATGAATGTAAATGCGACACTTCCTTGCAAGGAAATAGCGTTTGCAGATGTCTACGTATCGTAGCAATAGAGTTCTTATGGTTCTTAAAACGCGATATCGCATCTCATTTCTATGTTTCATGGTAAGATATAATACGATTTGCGAAGTGTTATGTATTCCTCGTCTACACTTCAAATGAATGCGAATGCGACACCTCCTCGCTAGGAAATAGCGTTTGCAGATGTCCACGTATCGAAGCAATAGAGTTCAAATGCTTCTTAAAACGAGATATTGCATCTCATATCTATGTTTCATGATAAGATATAATATTCAATGCGAAGTGTTATGCATTCCTCGTCTACGATTCAAATGAATGTAAATGCGACACTTCTTTGCAAGGCAATAGCGTTTGCAGATGCCTACGTATCGTTGCAATTGAGTTTTTATGATTCTTAAGACGCTATATCGCATCTCATTTCTATGTTTCATGGTAAGATATAATATGATTTGCGGAGTGTTATGTATTCCTCACCTACACTTCAAATGAATGTGAATGTGACACTTCCTCGCTAGGAAATAGCGTTTGCAGATGTCTGCGTATCGTAGCAGTAGAGTTCTAATGCTTCTTAAAACGCGATATCGCATCTCATTTCTATGTTTCATGGTAAGATACAATATGATTTGCGAAGTGTTATGTATTCCTCGTCTACACTTCAAATGAATGCGAATGCGGCACTTCCTCGCTAGGAAATAGCGTTTGCAGATGCCTACGTATCGTTGCAATTGAGTTTTTATGATTCTTAAGACGCTATATCGCATCTCATTTCTATGTTTCATGGTAAGATATAATATGATTTGCGGAGTGTTATGTATTCCTCACCTACACTTCAAATGAATGTAAATGCGACACTTCTTGCAAGGAAATAGCGTTTGCAGATGTCTACGGATCGTAGCAATAGAGTTCTAATGCTTCTTAAAACGCGATATCGCATCTCATTTCTATGTTTCATGGTAAGATATAATACGATTTGCGAATTGTTATGTATTCCTCGGCTAGACCTCAAATGAATGTAAATGCGACACTTCTTTGCAAGGAAATAGCGATTGCAGATGTCTACGTATCGTAGCAGTAGAGTTCTTATGATTCTTAAAACGCGATATCGCATCTCATTTCTATGTTTCATGGTAAGATATAATATGATTTGCGAAGTGTTATGTATTCCTCGTCTACACATCAAATGAATGTAAATGCGCCACTTCCTTGCAAGGAAATAGCGTTTGCCGATGTCTACGTATCGTAGCAATAGAGTTCTAATGCTTCTTAAAACGAGATATTGCATCTCATATCTATGTTTCATGATAAGATATAATATTCATTGCGAAGTGTTATGCATTCCTCGTCTACGATTCAAATGAATGTAAATGCGACACTTCCTTGCAAGGAAATAGCGTTTGTAGATGTCTACGTATCGTAGCAATAGAGTTCTTATGATTCTTAGAACGCTATATTGCATCTCATTTTTACGTTTCATGGTAAGATATAATATGATTTGCGAAGTGTCATGTATTCCTCGTCTACGATTCAAATGAAAGTAAATGCGACACTTCCTCTCAAGGTAATAGCATTTGCAGATGTCTACGTATCGTAGCAATAGAGTTCTAATGCTTCTTAACACGCGATATCGCATCTCATTTCTATGTTTCATGGTAAGATATAATATGATTTGCGAAGTGTTATGCATTCCTCGTCTACGATTCAAATGAATGTAAATGCGACACTTCCTTGCAAGCAAATAGCGTTTGCAGATGTCTACGTATCGTAGTAATAGAGTTCTTATGATTCTTAAAACGCGATATTGCATCTCATTTCTCTGTTTCATGGTAAGATATAATATGATTTGCGAAGTGTTATGTATTCCTCGTCTACACTTCAAATGAATGTGAATGCGATATTTACTCGCTAGGAAATAGCGTTTGCAGATGTCTACGTATCGTAGCAATAGCTTTCTAATGCTTCTTAAAACGCGATATCGCATCTCATTTCTATGTTTCATGGTAAGATATAATACGATTTGCGAAGTGTTATGTATTGCTCGGCTACACTTCAAATGAATGTAAATGCGACACTTCTTTGCAAGGAAATAGCGTTTGCAGATGTCTGCGTATCGTAGCAGTAGAGTTCTAATGCTTCTTAAAACGCGATATCGCATCTCATTTCTATGTTTCATGGTAAGATACAATATGATTTTGCGAAGTGTTATGTATTCCTCGTCTACACTTCAAATGAATGTGAATGTGACTTCCTCGCTAGGAAATAGCGTTTGCAGATGTCTGCGTATCGTAGCAGTAGAGTTCCTATGCTTCTTAAAACGCGATATCGCATCTCATTTCTATGTTTCATGGTAAGATACAATATGATTTGCGAAGTGTTATGCATTCCTCGTCTACGATTCAAATGAATGTAAATGCCACACTTCCTTGCAAGGAAATAGCGTTTGCAGATGTCTACGGATCGTAGCAATAGAGTTCTAATGCTTCTTAAAACGCGATATCGCATCTCATTTCTATGTTTCATGGTAAGATAT
>NW_027490395.1:0-104125 GCF_050948175.1 Xylocopa sonorina | reverse complement strand
GTTATTTATTCCTCGTCTACACTTCAAATGAATGTAAATGCGACACTTCCTTGCATGGAAATAGCGTTTGCAGATGTCTACGTATCGAAGCAATAGAGTTCAAATGCTTCTTAAAACGAGATATTGCATCTCATATCTATGTTTCATGATAAGATATAATATCCATTGCGAAGTGTCATGTATTCCTCGTCTACGATTCAAATGAAAGTAAATGCGACACTTCCTTGCAAGGAAATAGCGTTTGCAGATGTCTACGTATCGTAGCAATAGAGTTCTAATGCTTCTTAAAACGCGATATCGCATCTCATTTCTATGTTTCATGGTAAGATATAATATGATCTGCGAAGTGTTATGTATTCCTCGTCTACACTTCAAATGAATATGAATGTGACACTTCCTCGCTAGGAAATAGCGTTTGCAGATGTCTGCGTATCGTAGCAGTAGAGTTCTAATGCTTCTTAAAACGCGATATCGCATTTCATTTCTATGTTTCATGGTAAGATATAATACGATTTGCGAAGTGTTATGTATTCCTCGGCTACACTTCAAATGAATGTAAATGCGACACTTCTTTGCAAGGAAATAGCGTTTGCAGTTGTCTACGTATCGTAGCAGTTGTGACGTCAGGCGTACCGCCTGCCACCCTCTGGCGCCAACCAGCATCCGCAGCATCCACAACCGGGACACCGTTCCCCCGCCAGTACCTGTATCCGGATCCTCCGTACACGGGCCACACGACGATTCGACGCCCCGAGACGAGGAGACAACGCCACGAGGATGAGGAATACCTCCCCGCGTACGAATCCCGATCACCTGCGATCACACAACCGTACGCTTACTTTTCGTACACGCGATTCTAGATTAAGCACTCTACACGAATCATGTACATACACAACCCAACACACACCTAAATATAAGCAGATATTTGTACAGTCATAATTTCTAAGTCGTATAGAATATAAGCTGCGATGCGCGCCCGCGCGCACTCGACGCTCGCGGCTCACGCTGAACGCGAGCCGCACCCCACTCCGAGTGGCCGCCCCACTCCGATCGTACGCCCCACTCACGGGGCCCAGCGACTCGCGCGCCACGCAACCCGAGGAGGTCGCGGACGCGCGACCGAGAGGAGAGTTCCTTCGAGTCCGATCTCCGAGACGGTTCTAATCTCAACTCCGAGCAATACGCTCCCCTGCCACGAGCTATCAGCTCTCATGCAGCCGACTCTATCGCATCTCCCTTAGCGGAGTCCTTATTATAACTTAGTACTATTTCCATTTCATATTATATCGTTAGTTGATAATTTAGACTTAGTAAAGTGTAGTAGGATAGTTATATTATAGAATATACTCTTGTTTTACCAAATCCAAGTCTCTTTATTCGAATACAAGTTCCTCAAATTCTATTCCACGTGTACGCTCGCGATTCTTATTCAATTCACACGATTCATCTGCGACAGTTCTGTACGCTGGACAGTCTTTGAGCGCACCAACGCTCGACTGCTCTCGCTGCATTCCTATCGTATCCAGGGTATCTTGAACAAGGATCGACCTCGGTAAGCCAGAGCGCACCATCGCTTGGCCGAGCCGTATTCCGTCTTAGTGCAAACGCCTTTGATGAATCTCGAGACTCCGAAAAGGCGTACACGACGCGCGGGTAGGAAAGAATATCTAAGCCGTCTCATTCGCGAATACGCGAGTTGTACTTCCGGACATCCATACGTCTGCAACGCTGTTTCCGTTCCTGCGAAGGAGGTCTTCGCAGCCATACGTCCAATTCGAATCCAGGATCGCCCGGTTCCAGCGCCATTTTCCTCCAGCTGTAGCTCGCCTGCCTGGAGACTCATTCCCGTCGACGCTCCGCCGATCCAGCCGTACGCCGCTGCTATTCCGGTCACGGATCCACGGCGCCACAGATACCTGGAACGAGAGGGGAAACAGTATTAAGAAGACGTCGAAAGGTAAGTGTTAGGCGTAATTTTGGTTAGATCGAGTTCCGACCGCCAACGAACCCGGCCCCAGCGCAATTCGCGTAGGTTTTTCGGGACAGGCTACGAATCGTGCCACCTGATCGAGCGCAATCGCACCTCGGGACGTGACACAGTAGAGTTCTTATGATTCTTAAAACGCGATACCGCATCTTATTTCTATGTTTCACGGTAAGATATAATATGATTTGTGGAGTGTTATGTATTCCTCGTCTACACTTCAAATGAATGCAAATGCGACACTTCCTTGCAAGGAAATAGCGTTTGCAGATGTCTGCGTATCGTAGCAGTAGAGTTCTGATGCTCCTTAAAACGCGATATCGCATCTCATTTCTATGTTTCATGGTAAGATATAATATGATTTGCGAGTGTTATGTATTCCTCGTCTACACTTCAAATGAATGCAAATGCGACACTTCCTCGCTAGGAAATAGCGTTTGCAGATGTCTACGTATAGTAGCAGTTGAGTTCTAATGCTTCTTAAAACGCGATATCGCATCTCATTTCTATGTTTCATGGTAAGATATAATATGATTTGCGAAGTGTTATGTATTCCTCGTCTATACATCATCCGAATGTAAATGCGACACTTGCTTGCAAGGAAATAGCGTTTGCAGATGTCTACGTATCGTTGCAATAGAGTTCTTATGACTCTTAAAACGCGATATCGCATCTCATTTCTATGTTTCATGGTAAGGTATAATATGATTTGCGAAGTGTTATGTATCCGTCGTCTACACTTCAAATGAATGTAAATGCGACACTTTCTTGCAAGGAAATAGCGATTGCAGATGTCTACGTATCGTAGCAATGGATTTCTGATGCTTCTTAAAACGAGATATCGCATGTCATTTCTATGTTTCATGGTAAGATATAATATGATTTGCGAAGTGTTATGTATTCCTCGTCTACACATCAAATGAATGTAAATGCGACACTTGCTTGCAAGGAAATAGCGTTTGCAGATGTCTACGTATCGTTGCAATAGAGTTCTTATGATTCTTAAACGCGATATCGCATCTCATTTCTATGTTTCATGGTAAGGTATAATATGATTTGCGAAGTGTTATGTATCCGTCGTCTACACTTCAAATGAATGTAAATGCGACACTTTCTTGCAAGGAAATAGCGTTTGCAGATTTCTACGTATCGTAGCAATGGATTTCTTATGCTTCTTAAAACGAGATATCGCATGTCATTTCTATGTTTCATGGTAAGATATAATATGATTTGCGAAGTGTTATGTATTCCTCGTCTATACTTCAAATGAATGTAAATGCGACACTTCCTTGCAACGAAATAGCGTTTGCAGATGTCTACGTATCGAAGCAATAGAGTTCAAATGCTTCTTAAAACGAGATATTGCGTCTCATATCTATGTTTCATGATAAGATATAATATTCATTGCGAAGAGTTATGCATTCCTCGTCTACGATTCAGATGAATGTAAATGCGACACTTCCTTGCAAGGAAATAGCGTATGCAGATGTCTACGTATCGTAGAAATAGAGTTCTTATGATTCTTAAAACGCGATATCGCATCTCATTTCTATGTTCATGGTAACATATAATACGATTTGCGAAGTGTTATGTATTCCTCGGCTACACTTCAAATGAATGTAAATGCGACACTTCTTTGCAAGGAAATAGCGTTTGCAGATGTCCACGTATCGAAGCAATAGAGTTCAAATGCTTCTTAAAGCGAGATATTGCATCTCATATCTATGTTTCATGACAAGATATAATATTCATTGCGAAGTGTTATGCATTCCTCGTCTACGATTCAAATGAATGTAAATGCGACACTTCCTTGCAAGGAAATAGCGTTTGCAGATGTCTACGTATCGTAGCAATAGAGTTCTAATGCTTCTTAAAACGCGATATCGCATCTCATTTCTATGTTTTATGGTAAGATATAATACGATATGCGAAGTGTTATGTATTCCTCGTCTACACCTCAAATGAATGTAAATGCGACACTTCTTTGCAAGGAAATAGCGTTTGCAGATGTCTACGTATCGTTGCAATTGAGTTGTTATGATTCTTAAGACGCAATATCCATCTCATTTCTATGTTTCATGGTAAGATACAATATGATTTGCGGAGTGTTATGTATTCCTCGTCTACACTTCAAATGAATGTGAATGTGACACTTCCTCGCTAGGAAATAACGTTTGCAGATGTCTGCGTATCGTTGCATTAGAGTTCTAATGCTTCTTAAAACGCGATATCGCATCTCATTTCTATGTTTCATGGTAAGATACAATATGATTTGCGAAGTGTTATGTATTCCTCGGCTACACTTCAAATGAATGCGAATGCGACACTTCCTCGCTAGCAAATAGCGTTTGCAGATGTCCATGTATCGAAGCAATAGAGTTCAAATGCTTCTTAAAACGAGATATTGCATCTCATACCTATGTTTCATGATAAGATATAATATTCATTGCGAAGTGTTATGCATTCCTCGTCTACGATTCAAATGAATGTAAATGCGACACTTCCTTGCAAGGAAATAGCGTTTGCAGATGTCTACGTATCGTAGCAATAGAGTTCTAATGCTTCTTAAAACGAGATATTGCATCTCATATCTATGTTTCATGATAAGATATAATATTCATTGCGAAGTGTTATGCATTCCTCGTCTACGATTCAAATGAATGTAAATACGACACTTCCTTGCAAGGAAATAGCGTTTGCAGATGTCTACGTATCGTAGCAATAGAGTTCTAATGCTTCTTAAAACGCGATATCGCATCTCATTTCTATGTTTCATGGTAAGATATAATACGATATGCGAAGTGTTATGTATTCCTCGTCTACACCTCAAATGAATGTAAATGCGACACTTCTTTGCAAGGAAATAGCGTTTGCAGATGTCTACGTATCGTTGCAATTGAGTTGTTATGATTCTTAAGACGCGATATCCCATCTCATTTCTATGTTTCATGGTAAGATACAATTTGATTTGCGGAGTGTTATGTATTCCTCGTCTACACTTCAAATGAATGTGAATGTGACACTTCCTCGCTAGGAAATAGCGTTTGCAGATGTCTGCGTATCGTTGCAGTAGAGTTCTAATGCTTCTTAAAACGCGATATCGCATCTCATTTCTATGTTTCATGGTAAGGTATAATATGATTTGCGAAGTGTTATGTATCCGTCGTCTACACTTCAAATGAATGTAAATGCGACACTTTCTTGCAAGGAAATAGCGTTTGCAGATTTCTACGTATCGTAGCAATGGATTTCTTATGCTTCTTAAAACGAGATATCGCATGTCATTTTTATGTTTCATGGTAAGATATAATATGACTTGCGAAGTGTTATGTATTCCTCGTCTATACTTCAAATGAATGTAAATGCGACACTTCCTTGCAACGAAATAGCGTTTGCAGATGTCTACGTATCGAAGCAATAGAGTTCAAATGCTTCTTAAAACGAGATATTGCGTCTGATATCTATGTTTCATGATAAGATATAATATTCATTGCGAAGAGTTATGCATTCCTCGTCTACGATTCAGATGAATGTAAATGCGACACTTCCTTGCAAGGAAATAGCGTTTGCAGATGTCTACGTATCGTAGCAATAGAGTTCTTATGATTCTTAAAACGCGATATCGCATCTCATTTCTATGTGTCATGGTAAGATACAATATGATTTGCGAAGTATTATGTATTCCTCGTCTACACTTCAAATGAATGTGAATGCGACACTTCCTCGCTAGGAAATAGTGTTTGCAGATGTCTAGGTATCGAAGCAATAGAGTTCAAATGCTTCTTGAAACGAGATATTGCATCTCATATCTATGTTTCATGATAAGATATAATATTCATTGCGAAGTGTTATGCATTCCTCTTCTACGATTCAAATGAATGTAAATGCGACACTTCCTTGCAAGGAAATAGCGTTTGCAGATGTCTACGTATCGTAGCAATAGAGTTCTAATGCTTCTTAAAACGCGATATCGCATCACATTTCTATGTTTCATGGTATGGTATAATACGATTTGCGAAGTGTTATGCATTCCTCGTCTACGATTCAGATGAATGTAAATGCGACACTTCCTTGCAAGGAAATAGCGTTTGCAGATGTCTACGTATCGTAGCAATAGAGTTCTTATGATTCTTAAAACGCGATATCGCATCTCATTTCTATGTTTCATGGTAACATATAATACGATTTGCGAAGTGTTATGTATTCCTCAGCTACACTTCAAATGAATGTAAATGCGACACTTCTTTGCAAGGAAATAGCGTTTGCAGATGTCCACGTATCGAAGCAATAGAGTTCAAATGCTTCTTAAAGCGAGATATTGCATCTCATATCTATGTTTCATGACAAGATATAATATTCATTGCGAAGTGTTATGCATTCCTCGTCTACGATTCAAATGAATGTAAATGCGACACTTCCTTGCAAGGAAATAGCGTTTGCAGATGTCTACGTATCGTAGCAATAGAGTTCTAATGCTTCTTAAAACGCGATATCGCATCTCATTTCTATGTTTCATGGTAAGATATAATACGATATGCGAAGTGTTATGTATTCCTCGTCTACACCTCAAATGAATGTAAATGCGACACTTCTTTGCAAGGAAATAGCGTTTGCAGATGTCTACGTATCGTTGCAATTGAGTTGTTATGATTCTTAAGACGCAATATCCCATCTCATTTCTATGTTTCATGGTAAGATACAATATGATTTGCGGAGTGTTATGTATTCCTCGTCTACACTTCAAATGAATGTGAATGTGACACTTCCTCGCTAGGAAATAACGTTTGCAGATGTCTGCGTATCGTTGCAGTAGAGTTCTAATGCTTCTTAAAACGCGATATCGCATCTCATTTCTATGTTTCATGGTAAGATACAATATGATTTGCGAAGTGTTATGTATTCCTCGGCTACACTTCAAATGAATGCGAATGCGACACTTCCTCGCTAGCAAATAGCGTTTGCAGATGTCCATGTATCGAAGCAATAGAGTTCAAATGCTTCTTAAAACGAGATATTGCATCTCATACCTATGTTTCATGATAAGATATAATATTCATTGCGAAGTGTTATGCATTCCTCGTCAACGATTCAAATGAATGTAAATGCGACACTTCCTTGCAAGGAAATAGCGTTTGCAGATGTCTACGTATCGTAGCAATAGAGTTCTAATGCTTCTTAAAACGAGATATTGCATCTCATATCTATGTTTCATGATAAGATATAATATTCATTGCGAAGTGTTATGCATTCCTCGTCTACACTTCAAATGAATGTGAATGCGACACTTCCTCGCTAGGAAATAGTGTTTGCAGATGTCTACGTATCGAAGCAATAGAGTTCAAATGCTTCTTAAAACGAGATATTGCATCTCATATCTATCTTTCATGATAAGATATAATATTCATTGCGAAGTGTTATGCATTCCTCGTCTACGATTCAGATGAATGTAAATGCGACACTTCTTTGCAAGGAAATAGCGTTTGCAGATGTCTACGTATCGTAGCAATAGAGTTCTAATGCTACTTAAAACGCGATATCGCATCTCATTTCTATGTTTCATGGTAAGATATAATACGATTTGCGAAGTGTTATGTATTCCTCGGCTACACTTCAAATGAATGTAAATGCGACACTTCTTTGCAAGGAAATAGCGTTTGCAGATGTCCAAGTTTCGAAGCAATAGAGTTCAAATGCTTCTTAAAACGCGATATCACATCTCATTTCTATGTTTCATGGTAAGATATAATATGATTTGCGAAGTGTTATGTATTCCTCGTCTACACTTCAAATGAATGTGAATGTGACACTTCCTCGCTAGGAAATAGCGTTTGCAGATGTCTGCGTATCGTAGCAGTAGAGTTCTAATGCTTCTTAAAACGCGATATCGTATCTCATTTCTATGTTTCATGGTAAGATACAATATGATTTGCGAAGTGTTATGTATGCCTCGTCTACACTTCAAATGAATGCGAATGCGACACTTCCACGCTAGGAAATAGCGTTTGCAGATGTCCACGTATCAAAGCAATAGAGTTCAAATGCTTCTTAAAACGAGATATTGCATCTCATATCTATGTTTCATGATAAGATATAATATTCAATGCGAAGTGTTATGCATTCCTCGTCTACGATTCAAATGAATGTAAATGCGACACTTCTTTGCAAGGCAATAGCGTTTGCAGATGCCTACGTATCGTTGCAATTGAGTTTTTATGATTCTTAAGACGCGATATCGCATCTCATTTCTATGTTTCATGGTAAGATATAATATGATTTGCGAAGTGTTATGTATTCCTCATCTACACTTCAAATGAATGTGAATGTGACACTTCCTCGCTAGGAAATAGCGTTTGCAGATGTCTGCGTATCGTAGCAGTAGAGTTCTAATGCTTCTTAAAACGCGATATCGCATCTCATTTCTATGTTTCATGGTAAGATACAATATGATTTGCGAAGTGTTATGTATTCCTCGTCTACACTTCAAATGAATGCGAATGCGGCACTTCCTCGCTAGGAAATAGCGTTTGCAGACGTCCACGTATCGAAGCAATAGAGTTCAAATGCTTCTTAAAACGAGATATTGCATCTCATATCTATGTTTCATGATAAGATATAATATTCATTGCGAAGTGTTATGCATTCCACGTCTACGATTCAAATGAATGTAAATGCGACACTTCCTTGCAAGGAAATAGCGTTTGCAGATGTCTACGGATCGTAGCAATAGAGTTCTAATGCTTCTTAAAACGCGATATCGCATCTCATTTCTATGTTTCATGGTAAGATATAATACGATTTGCGAAGTGTTATGTATTCCTCGGCTACACTTCAAATGAATGTAAATGCGACACATCTTTGCAAGGAAATAGCGTTTGCAGATGTCTACGTATCGTTGCAATTGAGTTGTTATGATTCTTAAAACGCGATATCGCATCTCATTTCTATGTTTCATGGTAAGATATAATATGATTTGCGGAGTGTTATGTATTCCTCGTCTACACATCAAGTGAATGTAAATGCGACACTTCCTTGCAAGGAAATAGTGTTTGCAGATGTCTACGTATCGTAGCAACAGAGTTCTTATGATTCTTAAAACGCGATATCGCATATCATTTCTATGTTTCATGATAAAGTATAATATGATTTGCGAAGGGTTATGTATCCGTCGTCTACACTTCAAATGAATGAAAATGCGACACTTTCTTGCAAGGAAATAGCGTTTGCAGATGTCTACGTATCGTAGCAATGGATTTCTAATGCTTCTTAAAACGCGATATTGCATCTCATATCTATGTTTCATGATAAGATATAATATTCATTGCGAAGTGTTATGCATTCCTCGTCTACGATTCAAATGAATGTAAATGCGACACTTCCCTGCAAGGAAATAGCGTTTGCAGATGTCTACGTATCGTAGCAATAGAGTTCTAATGCTTCTTAAAACGCGATATCGCATCTCATTTCTATGTTTCATGGTAAGATATAATATGATTTGCGAAGTGTTATGTATTCCTCGTCTACACATCAAATGAATGTAAATGCGACACTTCCTTGCAAGGAAATAGCGTTTGCAGATGTCTACGTATCGTAGCAATAGAGTTCTAATGCTTCTTAAAACGCGATATCGCATCTCATTTCTATGTTTCATGGTAAGATATAATATTCATTGCGAAGTGTTATGCATTCCTCGTCTACGATTCAAATGAATGTAAATGCGACACTTCCTTGCAAGGAAATAGCGTTTGCAGATGTCTGCGTATCGTAGCAGTAGAGTTCTAATGCTTCTTAAAACGCGATATCGCATCTCATTTCTATGTTTCATGGTAAGATACAATATGATTTTGCGAAGTGTTATGTATTCCTCGTCTACACTTCAAATGAATGTGAATGTGACTTCCTCGCTAGGAAATAGCGTTTGCAGATGTCTACGTATCGTAGCAATAGAGTTCTAATGCTTCTTAACACGCGATATCGCATCTCATTTCTATGTTTCATGGTAAGATATAATATGATTTGCGAAGTGTTATGCATTCCTCGTCTACGATTCAAATGAATGTAAATGCGACACTTCCTTGCAAGGAAATAGCGTTTGCAGATGTCTACGTATCGTAGTAATAGAGTTCTTATGATTCTTAAAACGCGATATTGCATCTCATTTCTCTGTTTCATGGTAAGATATAATATGATTTGCGAAGTGTTATGTATTCCTCGTCTACACTTCAAATGAATGTGAATGCGATATTTCCTCGCTAGGAAATAGCGTTTGCAGATGTCTACGCATCGTAGCAATAGCTTTCTAATGCTTCTTAAAACGCGATATCGCATCTCATTTCTATGTTTCATGGTAAGATATAATACGATTTGCGAAGTGTTATGTATTCCTCGGCTACACTTCAAATGAATGTAAATGCGACACATCTTTGCAAGGAAATAGCGTTTGCAGATGTCTGCGTATCGTAGCAGTAGAGTTCTAATGCTTCTTAAAACGCGATATCGCATCTCATTTCTATGTTTCATGGTAAGATACAATATGATTTTGCGAAGTGTTATGTATTCCTCGTCTACACTTCAAATGAATGTGAATGTGACTTCCTCGCTAGGAAATAGCGTTTGCAGATGTCTGCGTATCGTAGCAGTAGAGTTCTAATGCTTCTTAAAACGCGATATCGCATCTCATTTCTATGTTTCATGGTAAGATACAATATGATTTGCGAAGTGTTATGTATTCCTCGTCTACACTTCAAATGAATGTAAATGCGACACTTCTTTGCAAGGAAATAGCGTTTGCAGATGTCTACGTATCGTTGCAATAGTGTTCTTACGATTCTTAAAACGCGATATCGCATCTCATTTCTATGTTTCATGGTAAGATATAATACGATTTGCGAAGTGTTATGTATTCCTCGTCTACACTTCAAATGAATGTAAATGCGACACTTCCTTGCAAGGAAATAGCGTTTGCAGACGTCTACGTATCGAAAGAATAGAGTTCAAATGCTTCTTAAAACGAGATATTGCATTTCATATCTATGTTTCATGATAAGATATAATATTCATTGCGAAGTGTTATGCATTCCTCGTCTACGATTCAAATGAATGTAAATCCGAAACTTCCTTGCAAGGAAATAGCGTTTGCAGATGTCTACGTATCGTAGCAATAGAGTTCTTATGATTCTTAAAACGCGATATCGCATCTCATTTCTATGTTTCATGGTAAGATATAATACGATTTGCGAAGTGTTATGTATTCCTCGGCTACACTTCAAATGAATGTAAATGCGACACTTCTTTGCAAGGAAATAGCGATTGCAGATGTCTACGTATCGTAGCAGTAGAGATCTTATGATCCTTAAAACGCGATATCGCATCTCATTTCTATGTTTCATGGTAAGATATAATATGATTTGCGGAGTGTTATGCATTCCTCGTCTACACTTCAAATCAATGTAAATGCGACACTTCCTTGCAAGGAAATAGCGTTTGCAGATGACTACGTATCGTAGCAATAGAGTTCTTATGATTCTTAAAACGCGATATCGCATCTCATTTCTATGTTTCATGGTAAGATATAATACGATTTGCGAAGTGTTATGTATTCCTCGGCTACACTTCAAATGAATGTAAATGCGACACTTCTTTGCAAGGAAATAGCGATTGCAGATGTCTGCGTATCGTAGCAGTAGAGATCTTATGATCCTTAAAACGCGATATCGCATCTCATTTCTATGTTTCATGGTAAGATATAATATGATTTGCGGAGTGTTATGCATTCCTCGTCTACACTTCACATGAATGCAAATGCGACACTTCCTTGCAAGGAAATAGCGTTTGCAAATGTCTACCTATCGTAGCAGTAGTGTTCTAATGCTTCTTAAAACGCGATATCGCATCTCATTTCTATGTTTCATGGTAAGATATAATATGATTTGCGAAGTGTTATGTATTCCTCGTCTACACATCAAATGAAAGTAAATGCGACCCTTCCTTGCAAGGAAATAGCGATTGCAGATGTCTACGTATCGTAGCAATAGAGTTCAAATGCTTCTTAAAACGCGATATCGCATCTCATTTCTATGTTTCATGGTAAGATATAATATGATTTGCGAAGTATCATGTATTCCTCGTCTACACTTCAAATGAAAGTAAATGCGACACATCCTTGCTAGGAAATAGCGTCTGCAGATGTCTAGGTATCGTAGCAATAGAGTTCTAATCCTTCTTAAAACGAGATATTGCATCTCATATCTATGTTTCATGATAAGATATAATATTCATTGCGAAGTGTTATGCATTCATCGTCTACGATTCAAATGAATGTAAATGCGGCATTTCCTTGCAAGGAAATAGCGTTTGCAGATGTCTACGTATCGTAGCAATAGAGTTCTTATGATTCTTAAAACGCGATATTGCATCTCATGTCTATGTTTCATGGTAAGATATAATATGACTTGCGAAGTGTCATGTATTCCTCGCCTACACTTCAAATGAATGTAAATGCGACACTTCCTTGCAAGGAAATAGCGTTTGCAGATGTCTACGTATCGAAGCAATAGAGTTCAAATGCTTCTTAAAACGAGATATTGCATCTCATATCTATGTTTCATGATAAGATATAATATTCATTGCGAAGTGTTATGCATTCCTCGTCTACGATTCAAATGAATGTAAATGCGACACTTCCTTGCTAGGAAATAGCGTTTGCAGATTTCTACGTATCGTAGCAATAGAGTTCTAATGCTTCTTAAAACGCGATATCGCATCTCATTTCTATGTTTCATGGTAGGATATAATATGATTTGCGAAGTGTCATGTATTCCTCCTCTACGATTCAAATGAAAGTAAATGCGACACTTCCTTGCTAGGAAATAGCGTCTGCAGATGTCTAGGTATCGTAGCAATAGAGTTCTAATGCTTCTTAAAACGCGATATCGCATCTCATTTCTATGTTTCATGGTAAGATATAATATGATTTGCGAAGTGTTACGTATTCCTCGCCTACACTTCAAATAAATGTAAATGCGACACTTCTTTGCTAGGAAATAGCGTTTGCAAATGTCTACCTATCGTAGCAATTGTGTTCTAATGCTTCTTAAAACGCGATATCGCATCTCATTTCTATGTTTCATGGTAAGATATAACATGATTTGCGAAGTGTTATGTATTAATCGTCTACACTTCAAATGAATGTGAATGCGATACTTCCTCGCTAGGAAATAGCGTCTGCAGATGTCTAGGTATCGTAGCAATAGAGTTCTAATGCTTCATAAAACTCGATATCGCATCGCATTTCTATGTTTCATGGTAAGATGTAATATGATTTGCGAAGTGTTATGTATTCCTCGCCTACACTTCAAATGAATGTAAATGCGACACTTCGTTGCTAGGAAATAGCGTTTGGAAATGTCTACCTATCGTAGCAATAGTTTTCTAATGCATCTTAAAACGCGATATCGCATCTCATTTCCATGTTTCATGGGAAGACATAATATGATTTGCGAAGTGTCATGTATTCGTCGTCTACACTTCAAATGAATGTAAATGCGACACTTCCTTGCTAGGAAATAGCGTCTGCAGATGTCTAGGTATCGTAGCAATAGCGTTCTAATGCTTCTTAAAACTCGATATCGCATCTCATTTCTATGTTTCATGGTAAGATGTAATATGATTTGCGAAGTGTTATGCATTCCTCGTCTACGATTCAAATGAATGTAAATGCGACACTTTCTTGCAAGGAAATAGCGTTTGCAGATGTCTACGTATCGTAGCAATAGAGTTCTTATGATTCTTAAAACGCGATATCGCATCTCATGTCTATGTTTCATGGTAAGATATAATACGATTTGCAAAGTGTTATGTATTCCTCGGCTACACTCCAAATGAATGTAAATGCGACACTGTTTTGCAAGAAAATAGCGATTGCAGATGTCTACGTATCGTAGCAGTAGAGTTCTTATGATTCTTAAAACGCGATATCGCATCTCATTTCTATGTTTCATGGTAAGATATAATATGATTTGCAGAGTGTTATGCATTCCTCGTCTACACTTCACATGAATGCAAATGCGACACTTCCTTGCAAGGAAATAGCGTTTGCAAATGTCTACCTATCGTAGCAGTAGTGTTCTAATGCTTCTTAAAACGCGATATCGCATCTCATTTCTATGTTTCATGGTAAAATATAATATGATTTGCGAAGTGTCATGTATTCCTCGCCTGCACTTCAAATGAATGTAAATGCGACACTTCCCTGCAAGGAAATAGCGTTTGCAGATGTCTACGTATCGTAGCAATAGAGTTCCTATGATTCTTAAGACGCGATATCGCATCTCATTTCTATGTTTCATGGTAAGGTATAATATGATTTGCGGAGTGTCATGTATTCCTCGTCTACACTTCAAATGAATGTAAATGCGACACTTCCTCGCAAGGAAATAGCGTTTGCAGATGTCTACGTATCGTAGCAATAGAGTTCTTATGATTCTTAAAGCGCGATATTGCATCCCATTTCTATGTTTCATGGTAAGATATAATATGATTTGCGAAGTGCTATGTATTCCTCGTCTACACTTCAAATGAATGTAAATGCGACACCTTCCTCGCTAGGAAATAGCGTTTGCAGATGTCTACCTATCGTAGCAATAGTGTTCTAATGCTTCTTAAAACGCGATATTGCATCTCATATCTATGTTTCATGATAAGATATAATATTCATTGCGAAGTGTTATGCATTCCTCGTCTACGATTCAAATGAATGTAAATGCGACACTTCCTTGGAAGGAAGTAGCGTCTGCAGATGTCTAGGTATCGCAGCATTAGAGTTCTAATGCTTCTTAAAACGCGATATCGCATCTCATTTCTATGTTTCTTGGTAAGATGTAATATTCATTGCGAAGTGTAATGCATTCCTCGCCTACGATTCAAATGAATGTAAATGCGACACTTCCTTGCAAGGAAATAGCGTTTGCAAATGTCTACCTATTGTAGCAATAGTGTTCTAATGCTTCTTAAAGTGCGATATCGTATCTCATTTCTATGTTTCATGGTAAAATATAATATGATTTGCGAAGTGTTATGTATTCCTCGTCTACACTTCAAATGAATGTAAATGCGACACTTCCCTGCAAGGAAATAGCGATTGCAGATGTCTACGTATCGTAGCAGTAGAAATCTTATGATTCTTAAAACGCGATGTCGCATCTCATTTCTATGTTTCATGGTAAGATATAATATGATTTGCAGAGTGTTATGTATTCCTCGTCTACACTTCAAATGAATGCAAATGCGACACTTCCTTGCAAGGAAATAGCGTTTGCAAATGTCTACCTATCGTAGCAGTAGTGTTCTAATGCTTCTTAAAACGCGATATCGCATCTCATTTCTATGTTTCATGGTAAGATATAATATGATTTGCGAAGTGTTATGTATTCCTCGTCTACACTTCAAATGAATGTAAATGTGACACTTCCTTGTAAGGAAATAGCGTTTGCAGATGTCTACCTATCGTAGTAATAGAGTTCTAGTGCTTCTTAAAACGCGATATCGCATCTCATTTCTATATTTCATGGCAAGATATAATATGATTTGCGGAGTGTCATGTATTCCTCGTCTACACTTCAAATGAATGTAAATGCGACACTTCCTCGCAAGGAAATAGCGTTTGCAGATGTCTACGTATCGTAGCAATAGAGTTCTTATGATTCTTAAAACGCGATATCGCATCTCATTTCTATGTTTCATGGTAGGATATAATATGATTTGCGAAGTGTTATGTATTCCTCGTCTACACTTCAAATGAATGTAAATGCGACACTTCCTTGGAAGGAAATAGCGTCTGCAGATGTCTAGGTATCGCAGCAATAGAGTTCTAATGCTTCTTAAAACGCGATATCGCTTCTCATTTCTATGTTTCATGGTAAGATATAATACGATTTGCAAAGTGTTATGTATTCCTCGGCTACACTCCAAATGAATGTAAATGCGACACTTTTTTGCAAGAAAATAGCGATTGCAGATGTCTACGTATCGTAGCAGTAGAGTTCTTATGATTCTTAAAACGCGATATCGCATCTCATTTCTATGTTTCATGGTAAGATATAATATGGTTTGCGGAGTGTTATGCATTCCTCGTCTACACTTCACATGAATGCAAATGCGACACTTCCTTGCAAGGAAATAGCGTTTGCAAATGTCTACCTATCGTAGCAGTAGTGTTCTAATGCTTCTTAAAACGCGATATCGCATCTCATTTCTATGTTTCATGGTAAGATATAATATGATTTGCGAAGTGTTATGTATTCCTCGTCTACACATCAAATGAAAGTAAATGCGACACTTCCTTGCAAGGAAATAGCGATTGCAGATGTCTACGTATCGTAGCAATAGAGTTCAAATGCTTCTTAAAACGCGATATCGCATCTCATTTCTATGTTTCATGGTAAGATATAATATGATTTGCGAAGTATCATGTATTCCTCGTCTACACTTCAAATGAAAGTAAATGCGACACATCCTTGCTAGGAAATAGCGTCTGCAGATGTCTAGGTATCGTAGAAATAGAGTTCTAATCCTTCTTAAAACGAGATATTGCATCTCATATCTATGTTTCATGATAAGATATAATATTCATTGCGAAGTGTTATGCATTCATCGTCTACGATTCAAATGAATGTAAATGCGGCATTTCCTTGCAAGGAAATAGCGTTTGCAGATGTCTACGTATCGTAGCAATAGAGTTCTTATGATTCTTAAAACGCGATATCGCATCTCATGTCTATGTTTCATGGTAAGATATAATATGATTTGCGAAGTGTCATGTATTCCTCGCCTACACTTCAAATGAATGTAAATGCGACACTTCCTTGCAAGGAAATAGCGTTTGCAGATGTCTACGTATCGAAGCAATAGAGTTCAAGTGCTTCTTAAAACGCGATATCACATCTCATTTCTATGTTTCATGGTAAGATAAAATATGATTTGCGAAGTATCATGTATTCCTCGTCTACACTTCAAATGAATGTAAATGCGACACTTCCTTGCAAGGAAATAGCGTTTGCAGATGTCTACGTATCGAAGCAATAGAGTTCAAATGCTTCTTAAAACGAGATATTGCATCTCATATCTATGTTTCATGATAAGATATAATATTCATTGCGAAGTGTTATGCATTCCTCGTCTACGATTCAAATGAATGTAAATGCGACACTTCCTTGCTAGGAAATAGCGTTTGCAGATTTCTACGTATCGTAGCAATAGTGTTCTAATGCTTCTTAAAACGCGATATCGCATCTCATTTCTATGTTTCATGGTAGGATATAATATGATTTGCGAAGTGTCATGTATTCCTCCTCTACGATTCAAATGAAAGTAAATGCGACACTTCCTTGCTAGGAAATAGCGTCTGCAGATGTCTAGGTATCGTAGCAATAGAGTTCTAATGCTTCTTAAAACGCGATATCGCATCTCATTTCTATGTTTCATGGTAAGATATAATATGATTTGCGAAGTGTTATGTATTCCTCGCCTACACTTCAAATGAATGTAAATGCGACACTTCTTTGCTAGGAAATAGCGTTTGCAAATGTCTACCTATCGTAGCAATTGTGTTCTAATGCTTCTTAAAACGCGATATCGCATCTCATTTCTATGTTTCATGGTAAGATATAACATGATTTGCGAAGTGTTATGTATTAATCGTCTACACTTCAAATGAATGTGAATGCGATACTTCCTCGCTAGGAAATAGCGTCTGCAGATGTCTAGGTATCGTAGCAATAGAGTTCTAATGCTTCATAAAACTCGATATCGCATCGCATTTCTATGTTTCATGGTAAGATGTAATATGATTTGCGAAGTGTTATGTATTCCTCGCCTACACTTCAAATGAATGTAAATGCGACACTTCGTTGCTAGGAAATAGCGTTTGGAAATGTCTACCTATCGTAGCAATAGTTTTCTAATGCATCTTAAAACGCGATATCGCATCTCATTTCCATGTTTCATGGGAAGACATAATATGATTTGCGAAGTGTCATGTATTCGTCGTCTACACTTCAAATGAATGTAAATGCGACACTTCCTTGCTAGGAAATAGCGTCTGCAGATGTCTAGGTATCGTAGCAATAGCGTTCTAATGCTTCTTAAAACTCGATATCGCATCTCATTTCTATGTTTCATGGTAAGATGTAATATGATTTGCGAAGTGTTATGCATTCCTCGTCTACGATTCAAATGTCTGTAAATGCGACACTTTCTTGCAAGGAAATAGCGTTTGCAGATGTCTACGTATCGTAGCAATAGAGTTGTTATGATTCTTAAAACGCGATATTGCATCTCATTTCTATGTTTCATGGTAAGATATAATATGATTTGCGAAGTGCTATGTATTCCTCGTCTACACTTCAAATGAATGTGAATGCGACACTTCCTCGCTAGGAAATAGCGTTTGCAGATGTCTACCTATCGTAGCAATAGTGTTCTAATGCTTCTTAAAACGCGATATTGCATCTCATATCTATGTTTCATGATAAGATATAATATTCATTGCGAAGTGTTATGCATTCCTCGTCTATACTTCAAATGAATGTGAATGCGACACTTCCTCGCTAGGAAATAGCGTTTGCAGATGTCTACGTATCGTAGCAATAGATTTCTAATGCTTCTTAAAGCGCGATATCGCATCTCATTTCTATGTTTCATGGTAAGATGTAATATTCATTGCGAAGTGTAATGCATTCCTCGTCTGCGATTCAAATGAATGTAAATGCGACACTTCCTTGCAAGGAAATAGCGTTTGCAAATGTCTACCTATTGTAGCAATAGTGTCCTAATGCTTCTTAAAACGCGATATCGCATCTCATTTCTATGTTTCATGGTAAAATATAATATGATTTGCGAAGTGTCATGTATTCCTCGCCAGCACTTCAAATGAATGTAAATGCGACACTTCCCTGCAAGGAAATAGCGTTTGCAGATGTCTACGTATCGTAGCAATAGAGTTCCTATGATTCTTAAAACGCGATATCGCATCTCATTTCTATGTTTCATGGTAAGGTATAATATGATTTGCGATGTGTTATGTATTCGTCGTCTACACAACAAATGAATGTAAATGCGACACTTCCTTGCAAGGAAATAGCGTTTGCGGATGTCTACGTATTGTAGCAATAGAGTTCTTATGATTCTTAAAAGGCGATATCGCATCTCATTTCTATGTTTCATGGTAAGATATAATATGATTTGCGAAGTGTTATGTATTCCTCGCCTACACTTCAAATGAATGTGAATGCGACACCTTCCTCGCTAGGAAATAGCGTTTGCAGATGTCTACCTATCGTAGCAATAGTGTTCTAATGCTTCTTAAAACGCGATATTGCTTCTCATATCTATGTTTCATGATAAGATATAATATTCATTGCGAAGTGTTATGCATTCCTCGTCTATACTTCAAATGAATGTGAATGCGACACTTCCTCGCTAGGAAATAGCGTTTGCAGATGTCTACGTATCGTAGCAATAGATTTCTAATGCTTCTTAAAGCGCGATATTGCATCTCATTTCTATGTTTCATGGTAAGATGTAATATTCATTGCGAAGTGTTATGCATTCCTCGTCTACGATTCAAATGAATGTAAATGCGACACTTCCTTGGAAGGAAATAGCGTCTGCAGATGTCTAGGTATCGCAGCATTAGAGTTCTAATGCTTCTTAAAACGCGGTATCGCATCTCATTTCTTTGTTTCTTGGTAAGATGTAATATTCATTGCGAAGTGTAATTCATTCCTCGCCTACGATTCAAATGAATGTAAATGCGACACTTCCTTGCAAGGAAATAGCGTTTGCAAATGTCTACCTATTGTAGCAATAGTGTTCTAATGCTTCTTAAAGCGCGATATCGCATCTCATTTCTATGTTTCATTTTAAAATATAATATGATTTGCGAAGTGTTATGTATTCCTCGTCTACACTTCAAATGAATGCAAATGCGACACTTCCTTGCAAGGAAATAGCGTTTGCAAATGTCTACCTATCGTAGCAGTAGTGTTCTAATGCTTCTTAAAACGCGATATCGCATCTCATTTCTATGTTTCATGGTAAGATATAATATGATTTGCGAAGTGTTATGTATTCCTCGTCTACACTTCAAATGAATGTAAATGTGACACTTCCTTGTAAGGAAATAGCGTTTGCAGATATCTACCTATCGTAGTAATAGAGTTCTAGTGCTCCTTAAAACGCGATATCGCATCTCATTTCTATATTTCATGGTAAGATATAATATGATTTGCGGAGTGTCATGTATTCCTCGTCTACACTTCAAATGAATGTAAATGCGACACTTCCTCGCAAGGAAATAGCGTTTGCAGATGTCTACGTATCGTAGCAATAGAGTTCTTATGATTCTTAAAACGCGATATTGCATCCCATTTCTATGTTACATGGTAAGATATAATATGATTTGCGAAGTGCTATGTATTCCTCGTCTACACTTCAAATGAATGTGAATGCGACACCTTCCTCGCTAGGAAATAGCGTTTGCAGATGTCTACCTATCGTAGCAATAGTGTTCTAATGCCTCTTAAAACGCGATATTGCATCTCATATCTATGTTTCATGATAAGAAATAATATTCATTGCGAAGTGTTATGCATTCCTCGTCTACGATTCAAATGAATGTAAATGCGACACTTCCTTGGAAGGAAATAGCGTCTGCAGATATCTAGGTATCGCAGCATTAGAGTTCTAATGCTTCTTAAAACGCGATATCGCATCTCATTTCTATGTTTCATGGTAAGATATAATATGATTTGCGAAGTATCATGTATTCCTCGTCTACACTTCAAATGAAAGTAAATGCGACACATCCTTGCTAGGAAATAGCGTCTGCAGATGTCTAGGTATCGTAGAAATAGAGTTCTAATCCTTCTTAAAACGAGATATTGCATCTCATATCTATGTTTCATGATAAGATATAATATTCATTGCGAAGTGTTATGCATTCATCGTCTACGATTCAAATGAATGTAAATGCGGCATTTCCTTGCAAGGAAATAGCGTTTGCAGATGTCTACGTATCGTAGCAATAGAGTTCTTATGATTCTTAAAACGCGATATCGCATCTCATGTCTATGTTTCATGGTAAGATATAATATGATTTGCGAAGTGTCATGTATTCCTCCTCTACGATTCAAATGAAAGTAAATGCGACACTTCCTTGCTAGGAAATAGCGTCTGCAGATGTCTAGGTATCGTAGCAATAGAGTTCTAATGCTTCTTAAAACGCGATATCGCATCTCATTTCTATGTTTCATGGTAAGATATAATATGATTTGCGAAGTGTTATGTATTCCTCGCCTACACTTCAAATGAATGTAAATGCGACACTTCTTTGCTAGGAAATAGCGTTTGCAAATGTCTACCTATCGTAGCAATTGTGTTCTAATGCTTCTTAAAACGCGATATCGCATCTCATTTCTATGTTTCATGGTAAGATATAACATGATTTGCGAAGTGTTATGTATTAATCGTCTACACTTCAAATGAATGTGAATGCGATACTTCCTCGCTAGGAAATAGCGTCTGCAGATGTCTAGGTATCGTAGCAATAGAGTTCTAATGCTTCATAAAACTCGATATCGCATCGCATTTCTATGTTTCATGGTAAGATGTAATATGATTTTCGAAGTGTTATGTATTCCTCGCCTACACTTCAAATGAATGTAAATGCGACACTTCGTTGCTAGGAAATAGCGTTTGGAAATGTCTACCTATCGTAGCAATAGTTTTCTAATGCATCTTAAAACGCGATATCGCATCTCATTTCCATGTTTCATGGGAAGACATAATATGATTTGCGAAGTGTCATGTATTCGTCGTCTACACTTCAAATGAATGTAAATGCGACACTTCCTTGCTAGGAAATAGCGTCTGCAGATGTCTAGGTATCGTAGCAATAGCGTTCTAATGCTTCTTAGAACTCGATATCGCATCTCATTTCTATGTTTCATGGTAAGATGTAATATGATTTGCGAAGTGTTATGCATTCCTCGTCTACGATTCAAATGTCTGTAAATGCGACACTTTCTTGCAAGGAAGTAGCGTTTGCAGATGTCTACGTATCGTAGCAATAGAGTTGTTATGATTCCTAAAACGCGATATTGCATCTCATTTCTATGTTTCATGGTAAGATATAATATGATTTGCGAAGTGCTATGTATTCCTCGTCTACACTTCAAATGAATGTGAATGCGACACTTCCTCGCTAGGAAATAGCGTTTGCAGATGTCTACCTATCGTAGCAATAGTGTTCTAATGCTTCTTAAAACGCGATATTGCATCTCATATCTATGTTTCATGATAAGATATAATATTCATTGCGAAGTGTTATGCATTCCTCGTCTATACTTCAAATGAATGTGAATGCGACACTTCCTCGCTAGGAAATAGCGTTTGCAGATGTCTACGTATCGTAGCAATAGATTTCTAATGCTTCTTAAAGCGCGATATCGCATCTCATTTCTATGTTTCATGGTAAGATGTAATATTCATTGCGAAGTGTTATGCATTCCTCGTCTACGATTCAAATGAATGTAAATGCGACACTTCCTTGGAAGGAAATAGCGTCTGCAGATGTCTAGGTATCGCAGCATTAGAGTTCTAATGCTTCTTAAAACGCGATATCGCATCTCATTTCTATGTTTCTTGGTAAGATGTAATATTCATTGCGAAGTGTAATGCATTCCTCGTCTACGATTCAAATGAATGTAAATGCGACACTTCCTTGCAAGGAAATAGCGTTTGCAAATGTCTACCTATCGTAGCAGTAGTGTTCTAATGCTTCTTAAAACGCGATATCGCATCTCATTTCTATGTTTCATGGTAAGATATAATATGATTTGCGAAGTGTTATGTATTCCTCGTCTACACTTCAAATGAATGTAAATGTGACACGTCCTTGTAAGGAAATAGCGTTTGCAGATGTCTACCTATCGTAGTAATAGAGTTCTAGTGCTCCTTAAAACGCGATATCGCATCTCATTTCTATATTTCATGGTAAGATATAATATGATTTGCGGAGTGTCATGTATTCCTCGTCTACACTTCAAATGAATGTAAATGCGACACTTCCTCGCAAGGAAATAGCGTTTGCAGATGTCTACGTATCGTAGCAATAGAGTTCTTATGATTCTCAAAACGCGATATTGCATCCCATTTCTATGTTTCATGGTAAGATATAATATGATTTGCGAAGTGCTATGTATTCCTCGTCTACACTTCAAATGAATGTGAATGCGACACCTTCCTCGCTAGGAAATAGCGTTTGCAGATGTCTACCTATCGTAGCAATAGTGTTCTAATGCTTCTTAAAACGCGATATTGCATCTCATATCTATGTTTCATGATAAGATATAATATTCATTGCGAAGTGTTATGCATTCCTCGTCTACGATTCAAATGAATGTAAATGCGACACTTCCTTGGAAGGAAATAGCGTCTGCTGATGTCTAGGTATCGCAGCATTAGAGTTCTAATGCTTCTTAAAACGCGATATCGCATCTCATTTCTATGTTTCTTGGTAAGATGTAATATTCATTGCGAAGTGTAATGCATTCCTCGCCTACGATTCAAATGAATGTAAATGCGACACTTCCTTGCAAGGAAATAGCGTTTGCAAATGTCTACCTATTGTAGCAATAGTGTTCTAATGCTTCTTAAAGCGCGATATCGTATCTCATTTCTATGTTTCATGGTAAAATATAATATGATTTGCGAAGTGTTATGTATTCCTCGTCTACACTTCAAATGAATGTAAATGCGACACTTCCCTGCAAGGAAATAGCGTTTGCAGATGTCTACGTATCGTAGCAATAGAGTTCCTATGATTCTTAAAACGCGATATCGCATCTCATTTCTATGTTTCATGGTAAGGTATAATATGATTTGCGATGTGTTATGTATTCCTCGTCTACACATCAAATGAATGTAAATGCGACACTTCCTTGCAAGGAAATAGCGTTTGCAGATATCTACGTATCGTAGCAATAGAGTTCTTATGATTCTTAAAACGCGATATTGCATCACATTTCTATGTTTGATGTTAAGATATAGTATGATTTGCTAAGTGTTATGTATACCTCGCCTACACTTCAAATGAATGTAAATGCGACACTTCTTTGCTAGGAAATAGCGTTTGCAAATGTCTACCTATCGTAGCAATAGTGTTTTAATGCTTCTTAAAACGCGATATCGCACCTCATTTCTATGTTTCATGGTAAGATATAATATGATTTGCGAAGTATCATGTATTCCTCGTCTACACTTCAAATGAATGTAAATGCGACACTTCCTTGCTAGGAAATAGCGTCTGCAGATGTCTAGGTATCGTAGCAATAGAGTTCTAATGCTTCTTAAAACGCGATATCGCATCTCATTTCTATGTTTCATGGTAAGATATAACATGATTTGCGAAGTGTTATGTATTCCTCGCCTACACTTCAAATGAATGTAAATGCGACACTTCTTTGCTAGGAAATAGCGTTTGCAAATGTCTACCTATCGTAGCAATTGTGTTCTAATGCTTCTTAAAACGCGATATCGCATCTCATTTCTATGTTTCATGGTAAGATATAACATGATTTGCGAAGTGTTATGTATTAATCGTCTACACTTCAAATGAATGTGAATGCGATACTTCCTCGCTAGGAAATAGCGTCTGCAGATGTCTAGGTATCGTAGCAATAGAGTTCTAATGCTTCATAAAACTCGATATCGCATCGCATTTCTATGTTTCATGGTAAGATGTAATATGATTTGCGAAGTGTTATGTATTCCTCGCCTACACTTCAAATGAATGTAAATGCGACACTTCGTTGCTAGGAAATAGCGTTTGGAAATGTCTACCTATCGTAGCAATAGTTTTCTAATGCATCTTAAAACGCGATATCGCATCTCATTTCCATGTTTCATGGGAAGACATAATATGATTTGCGAAGTGTCATGTATTCGTCGTCTACACTTCAAATGAATGTAAATGCGACACTTCCTTGCTAGGAAATAGCGTCTGCAGATGTCTAGGTATCGTAGCAATAGCGTTCTAATGCTTCTTAAAACTCGATATCGCATCTCATTTCTATGTTTCATGGTAAGATGTAATATGATTTGCGAAGTGTTATGCATTCCTCGTCTACGATTCAAATGTCTGTAAATGCGACACTTTCTTGCAAGGAAATAGCGTTTGCAGATGTCTACGTATCGTAGCAATAGAGTTGTTATGATTCTTAAAACGCGATATTGCATCTCATTTCTATGTTTCATGGTAAGATATAATATGATTTGCGAAGTGCTATGTATTCCTCGTCTACACTTCAAATGAATGTGAATGCGACACTTCCTCGCTAGGAAATAGCGTTTGCAGATGTCTACCTATCGTAGCAATAGTGTTCTAATGCTTCTTAAAACGCGATATTGCATCTCATATCTATGTTTCATGATAAGATATAATATTCATTGCGAAGTGTTATGCATTCCTCGTCTATACTTCAAATGAATGTGAATGCGACACTTCCTCGCTAGGAAATAGCGTTTGCAGATGTCTACGTATCGTAGCAATAGATTTCTAATGCTTCTTAAAGCGCGATATCGCATCTCATTTCTATGTTTCATGGTAAGATGTAATATTCATTGCGAAGTGTTATGCATTCCTCGTCTACGATTCAAATGAATGTAAATGCGACACTTCCTTGGAAGGAAATAGCGTCTGCAGATGTCTAGGTATCGCAGCATTAGAGTTCTAATGCTTCTTAAAACGCGATATCGCATCTCATTTCTATGTTTCTTGGTAAGATGTAATATTCATTGCGAAGTGTAATGCATTCCTCGTCTGCGATTCAAATGAATGTAAATGCGACACTTCCTTGCAAGGAAATAGCGTTTGCAAATGTCTACCTATTGTAGCAATAGTGTTCTAATGCTTCTTAAAGCGCGATATCGCATCTCATTTCTATGTTTCATTTTAAAATATAATATGATTTGCGAAGTGTTATGTATTCCTCGTCTACACTTCAAATGAATGCAAATGCGACACTTCCTTGCAAGGAAATAGCGTTTGCAAATGTCTACCTATCGTAGCAGTAGTGTTCTAATGCTTCTTAAAACGCGATATCGCATCTCATTTCTATGTTTCATGGTAAGATATAATATGATTTGCGAAGTGTTATGTATTCCTCGTCTACACTTCAAATGAATGTAAATGTGACACTTCCTTGTAAGGAAATAGCGTTTGCAGATATCTACCTATCGTAGTAATAGAGTTCTAGTGCTCCTTAAAACGCGATATCGCATCTCATTTCTATATTTCATGGTAAGATATAATATGATTTGCGGAGTGTCATGTATTCCTCGTCTACACTTCAAATGAATGTAAATGCGACACTTCCTCGCAAGGAAATAGCGTTTGCAGATGTCTACGTATCGTAGCAATAGAGTTCTTATGATTCTTAAAACGCGATATTGCATCCCATTTCTATGTTACATGGTAAGATATAATATGATTTGCGAAGTGCTATGTATTCCTCGTCTACACTTCAAATGAATGTGAATGCGACACCTTCCTCGCTAGGAAATAGCGTTTGCAGATGTCTACCTATCGTAGCAATAGTGTTCTAATGCTTCTTAAAACGCGATATTGCATCTCATATCTATGTTTCATGATAAGATATAATATTCATTGCGAAGTGTTATGCATTCCTCGTCTACGATTCAAATGAATGTAAATGCGACACTTCCTTGGAAGGAAATAGCGTCTGCAGATGTCTAGGTATCGCAGCATTAGAGTTCTAATGCTTCTTAAAACGCGATATCGCATCTCATTTCTATGTTTCATGGTAAGATATAATATGATTTGCGAAGTATCATGTATTCCTCGTCTACACTTCAAATGAAAGTAAATGCGACACATCCTTGCTAGGAAATAGCGTCTGCAGATGTCTAGGTATCGTAGAAATAGAGTTCTAATCCTTCTTAAAACGAGATATTGCATCTCATATCTATGTTTCATGATAAGATATAATATTCATTGCGAAGTGTTATGCATTCATCGTCTACGATTCAAATGAATGTAAATGCGGCATTTCCTTGCAAGGAAATAGCGTTTGCAGATGTCTACGTATCGTAGCAATAGTGTTCTTATGATTCTTAAAACGCGATATCGCATCTCATGTCTATGTTTCATGGTAAGATATAATATGATTTGCGAAGTGTCATGTATTCCTCCTCTACGATTCAAATGAAAGTAAATGCGACACTTCCTTGCTAGGAAATAGCGTCTGCAGATGTCTAGGTATCGTAGCAATAGAGTTCTAATGCTTCTTAAAACGCGATATCGCATCTCATTTCTATGTTTCATGGTAAGATATAATATGATTTGCGAAGTGTTATGTATTCCTCGCCTACACTTCAAATGAATGTAAATGCGACACTTCTTTGCTAGGAAATAGCGTTTGCAAATGTCTACCTATCGTAGCAATTGTGTTCTAATGCTTCTTAAAACGCGATATCGCATCTCATTTCTATGTTTCATGGTAAGATATAACATGATTTGCGAAGTGTTATGTATTAATCGTCTACACTTCAAATGAATGTGAATGCGATACTTCCTCGCTAGGAAATAGCGTCTGCAGATGTCTAGGTATCGTAGCAATAGAGTTCTAATGCTTCATAAAACTCGATATCGCATCGCATTTCTATGTTTCATGGTAAGATGTAATATGATTTTCGAAGTGTTATGTATTCCTCGCCTACACTTCAAATGAATGTAAATGCGACACTTCGTTGCTAGGAAATAGCGTTTGGAAATGTCTACCTATCGTAGCAATAGTTTTCTAATGCATCTTAAAACGCGATATCGCATCTCATTTCCATGTTTCATGGGAAGACATAATATGATTTGCGAAGTGTCATGTATTCGTCGTCTACACTTCAAATGAATGTAAATGCGACACTTCCTTGCTAGGAAATAGCGTCTGCAGATGTCTAGGTATCGTAGCAATAGCGTTCTAATGCTTCTTAGAACTCGATATCGCATCTCATTTCTATGTTTCATGGTAAGATGTAATATGATTTGCGAAGTGTTATGCATTCCTCGTCTACGATTCAAATGTCTGTAAATGCGACACTTTCTTGCAAGGAAGTAGCGTTTGCAGATGTCTACGTATCGTAGCAATAGAGTTGTTATGATTCCTAAAACGCGATATTGCATCTCATTTCTATGTTTCATGGTAAGATATAATATGATTTGCGAAGTGCTATGTATTCCTCGTCTACACTTCAAATGAATGTGAATGCGACACTTCCTCGCTAGGAAATAGCGTTTGCAGATGTCTACCTATCGTAGCAATAGTGTTCTAATGCTTCTTAAAACGCGATATTGCATCTCATATCTATGTTTCATGATAAGATATAATATTCATTGCGAAGTGTTATGCATTCCTCGTCTATACTTCAAATGAATGTAAATGCGACACTTCGTTGCTAGGAAATAGCGTTTGCAGATGTCTACGTATCGTAGCAATAGATTTCTAATGCTTCTTAAAGCGCGATATCGCATCTCATTTCTATGTTTCATGGTAAGATGTAATATTCATTGCGAAGTGTTATGCATTCCTCGTCTACGATTCAAATGAATGTAAATGCGACACTTCCTTGGAAGGAAATAGCGTCTGCAGATGTCTAGGTATCGCAGCATTAGAGTTCTAATGCTTCTTAAAACGCGATATCGCATCTCATTTCTATGTTTCTTGGTAAGATGTAATATTCATTGCGAAGTGTAATGCATTCCTCGTCTACGATTCAAATGAATGTAAATGCGACACTTCCTTGCAAGGAAATAGCGTTTGCAAATGTCTACCTATCGTAGCAGTAGTGTTCTAATGCTTCTTAAAACGCGATATCGCATCTCATTTCTATGTTTCATGGTAAGATATAATATGATTTGCGAAGTGTTATGTATTCCTCGTCTACACTTCAAATGAATGTAAATGTGACACGTCCTTGTAAGGAAATAGCGTTTGCAGATGTCTACCTATCGTAGTAATAGAGTTCTAGTGCTCCTTAAAACGCGATATCGCATCTCATTTCTATATTTCATGGTAAGATATAATATGATTTGCGGAGTGTCATGTATTCCTCGTCTACACTTCAAATGAATGTAAATGCGACACTTCCTCGCAAGGAAATAGCGTTTGCAGATGTCTACGTATCGTAGCAATAGAGTTCTTATGATTCTCAAAACGCGATATTGCATCCCATTTCTATGTTTCATGGTAAGATATAATATGGTTTGCGAAGTGCTATGTATTCCTCGTCTACACTTCAAATGAATGTGAATGCGACACCTTCCTCGCTAGGAAATAGCGTTTGCAGATGTCTACCTATCGTAGCAATAGTGTTCTAATGCTTCTTAAAACGCGATATTGCATCTCATATCTATGTTTCATGATAAGATATAATATTCATTGCGAAGTGTTATGCATTCCTCGTCTACGATTCAAATGAATGTAAATGCGACACTTCCTTGGAAGGAAATAGCGTCTGCTGATGTCTAGGTATCGCAGCATTAGAGTTCTAATGCTTCTTAAAACGCGATATCGCATCTCATTTCTATGTTTCTTGGTAAGATGTAATATTCATTGCGAAGTGTAATGCATTCCTCGCCTACGATTCAAATGAATGTAAATGCGACACTTCCTTGCAAGGAAATAGCGTTTGCAAATGTCTACCTATTGTAGCAATAGTGTTCTAATGCTTCTTAAAGCGCGATATCGTATCTCATTTCTATGTTTCATGGTAAAATATAATATGATTTGCGAAGTGTTATGTATTCCTCGTCTACACTTCAAATGAATGTAAATGCGACACTTCCCTGCAAGGAAATAGCGTTTGCAGATGTCTACGTATCGTAGCAATAGAGTTCCTATGATTCTTAAAACGCGATATCGCATCTCATTTCTATGTTTCATGGTAAGGTATAATATGATTTGCGATGTGTTATGTATTCCTCGTCTACACATCAAATGAATGTAAATGCGACACTTCCTTGCAAGGAAATAGCGTTTGCAGATATCTACGTATCGTAGCAATAGAGTTCTTATGATTCTTAAAACGCGATATTGCATCACATTTCTATGTTTGATGTTAAGATATAGTATGATTTGCGAAGTGTTATGCATTCCTCGCCTACACTTCAAATGAATGTAAATGCGACACTTCTTTGCTAGGAAATAGCGTTTGCAAATGTCTACCTATCGTAGCAATAGTGTTCTAATGCTTCTTAAAACGCGATATCGCATCTCATTTCTATGTTTCATGATAAGATATAATATGATTTGCGAAGTATCATGTATTCCTCGTCCACACTTCAAATGAATGTAAATGCGACACTTCCTTGCTAGGAAATAGCGTCTGCAGATGTCTAGGTATCGTAGCAATAGCTTTCTAATGCTTCTTAAAACGCGATATCGATTCTCATTTCTATGTTTCATGGTAAGATATAATATGATTTGCGAAGTGTCATGTATTCCTCGTCTACACTTCAAATGAATGTAAAAGCGACACTTCCTTGCAAGGAAATAGCGTTTGCAGATGTCTACGTATCGTAGCAATAGAGTTCTTATGATTCTTAAAACGCGATATCGCATCTCATGTCTATGTTTCATGGTAAGATATAATATGATTTGCGAAGTGTCATGTATTCCTCGTCTACACTTCAAATGAATGTAAATGCGACACTTCCTTGCAAGGAAATAGCGTTTGCAGATGTCTACGTATCGAAGCAATCGAGTTCAAATGCTACTTAAAACGCGATATCACATCTCATTTCTATGTTTCATGGTAAGATATAATACGATTTGCGGAGTATCATGTATTCCTCGTCTACACTTCAAATGAAAGTAAATGCGACACATCCTTGCAAGGAAATAGCGTTTGCAGATGTCTACGTATCGAAGCAATAGAGTTCAAATGCTTCTTAAAACGAGATATTGCATCTCATATCTATGTTTCATGATAAGATATAATATTCATTGCGAAGTGTTATGCATTCCTCGTCTACGATTCAAATGAATGTAAATGCGACACTTCCTTGCTAGGAAATAGCGTTCGCAGATTTCTACGTATCGTAGCAATAGAGTTCTAATGCTTCTTAAAACGCGATATCGCATCTCATTTCTATGTTTCATGGTATGATATAATATGATTTGCGAAGTGTCATGTATTCCTCGCCTACACTTCAAATGAATGTAAATGCGACACTTCTTTGCTAGGAAATAGCCTTTGCAAATGTCTACCTATCGTAGCAATAGTGTTCTAATGCTTCTTAAAACGCGATATCGCATCTCATTTCTATGTTTCATGGTAAGATATAATATGATTTGCGAAGTATCATGTATTCCTCGTCCACACTTCAAATGAATGTAAATGCGACACTTCCTTGCAAGGAAATAGCGTTTGCAGATGTCTACGTAACGTAGCAATGGATTTCTGATGCCTCTTAAAACGCGATATTGCATCTCATATCTATGTTTCATGATAAGATATAATATTCATTACGAAGTGTTATGCATTCCTCGTCTATACTTCAAATGAATGTGAATGCGACACTTCCTCGCTAGGAAATAGCGTTTGCAGATGTCTACGTATCGTAGCAATAGATTCCTAATGCTTCTTAAAGCGCGATATCGCATCTCATTTCTATGTTTCATGGTAAGATGTAATATTCATTGCGAAGTGTTATGCATTCCTCGTCTACGATTCAAATGAATGTAAATGCGACACTTCCTTGGAAGGAAATAGCGTCTGCAGATGTCTAGGTATCGCAGCATTAGAGTTCTAATGCTTCTTAAAACGCGATATCGCATCTCATTTCTATGTTTCATGGTAAGATATAATATGATTTGCGAAGTGTTATGTATTCCTCGTCTACACATCAAACGAATGTAAATGCGACACTTCCTTGCAAGGAAATAGCGTTTGCAGATGTCTACGTATCGTAGCATTAGAGTTCTAATGCTTCTTAAAACGAGATATTGCATCTCATATCTATGTTTGATGATAAGATATAATATTCATTGCGAAGTGTTATGCATTCCTCGTCTACGATTCAAATGAATGTAAATGCGACACTTCCTTGCAAGGAAATAGCGTTTGCAGATGTCTACGTATCGTAGCAATAGAGTTCTTATGATTCTTAGAACGCTATATTGCAACTCATTTTTACGTTTCATGGTAAGATATAATATGATTTGCGATGTGTCATGTATTCCTCGTCTACGATTCAAATGAAAGTAAATGCGACACTTCCTTGCAAGGAAATAGTGTTTGCAGATGTCTACGTATCGTAGCAATAGATTTCTAATGCTTCTTAAAACGCGATATCGCATCTCATTTCTATGTTTCATGGTAAGATATAATATGATTTGCGAAGTTTCATGTATTCCTCGTCTACACTTCAAATGGATGTAAATGCGACACTTCCTTGCTAGGAAATAGCGTCTGCAGATGTCTAGGTATCGTAGCAATAGAGTTCTAATGCTTCTTAAAACGCGATATCGCATCTCATTCCTATGTTTCCTGGCAAGATATAATGTTCATTGCGAAGTGTTATGCATTCCTCGTCTACACTTCAAATGATTGTAAATGCGACACTTCCTTGCTAGGAAATAGCGTTTGCAGATGTCTACGTATCGTAGCAATAGCTTTCTAATGCTTCTTAAAACGCGATATCGAATCTCATTTCTATGTTTCATGGTAAGATATAATATGATTTGCGAAGTGTCATGTATTCCTCGTCTACACTTCAAATGAATGTAAATGCGACACTTCCTTGCAAGGAAATAGCGTTTGCAGATGTCTACGTATCGAAGCAATAGAGTTCAAATGCTTCTTAAAACGAGATATTGCATCTCATATCTATGTTTCATGATAAGATATAATATTCATTGCGAAGTGTTATGCATTCCTCGTCTACGATTCAAATGAATGTAAATGCGACACTTCCTTGCAAGGAAATAGCGTTTGCAGAATTCTACGTATCGTAGCAATAGAGTTCTAATGCTTCTTAAAACGCGATATCGCATCTCATTTCTATGTTTCATGGTAGGATATAATATGATTTGCGAAGTGTCATGTATTCCTCGTCTACGATTCAAATGAAGGTAAATGCGAAACTTCCTTGCTAGGAAATAGTGTCTGCAGATGTCTAGGTATCGTAGCAATAGAGTTCTAATGCTTCTTAAAACGCGATATCGCATCTCATTTCTATGTTTCATGGTAAGATATAATATGATTTGCGAAGTATCATGTATTCCTCGTCCACACTTCAAATGAATGTAAATGCGACACTTCCTTGCTAGGAAATAGTGTCTGCAGATGTCTAGGTATCGTAGCAATAGAGTTCTAATGCTTCTTAAAATCCGATATCGCATCTCATTTCTATGTTTCATGGTAAGATATAATATGATTTGCGAAGTGCTATGTATTCCTCGTCTACACTTCAAATGAATGTGAATGCGACACTTCCTCGCTAGGAAATAGTGTTTGCAGATGTCTACGTTTCGTAGCAATAGATTTCTAATGCTTCTTAAAACGCGATATCGCATCTCATTTCTATGTTTCATGGTAAGATATAATATGATTTGCGAAGTTTCATGTATTCCTCGTCTACATTTCAAATGGATGTAAATGCGACACTTCCTTGCTAGGAAATAGCGTCTGCAGATGTCTAGGTATCGTAGCAATAGAGTTCTAATGCTTCTTAAAACGCGATATCGCATCTCATTTCTATGTTTCATGGCAAGATATAATATTCATTGCGAAGTGTTATGCATTCCTCGTCTACACTTCAAATGAATGTAAATGCGACACTTCTTTGCTAGGAAATAGCGTTTGCAGATGTCTACGTATCGTAGCAATAGAGTTCTAATGCTTCTTAAAACGCGATATCGCATCTCATTTCTATGTTTCATGGTAAGATATAATATGATTTGCGAAGTGTTATGTATTCCTCGTCTAAACATCAACTGAATGTAAATGCGACACTTCCTTGCAAGGAAATATCGTTTGCAGATGTCTACGTATCGTAGCAATGGATTTCTGATGCTTCTTAAAACGCGATATCGCATCTCATTTCTATGTTTCATGGTAAGATATAATATGATTTGCGAAGTGTCATGTATTCCTCATCTACACTTCACATGAATGTAAATGCGACACTTCCTTGCTAGGAAATAGCGTCTGCAGATGTCTAGGTATCGTAGCAATATAGTTCTAATGCTTCTTAAAACTCGATATCGCATCTCATTTCTATGTTTCATGGTAAGATGTAATATGATTTGCGAAGTGTTATGCATTCCTCGTCTACGATTCAAATGAATGTAAATGCGACACTTCCTTGCAAGGAAATAGCGTTTGCAGATGTCTACGTATCGTAGCAATAGAGTTCTGATGATACTTAGAACGCGATATCGCATCTCATTTCTATGTTTCATGGTAAGATATAATATTCATTGCGAAGTGTTATGCATTCCTCGTCTACGATTCAAATGAATGTAAATGCGACACTTCCTTGCAAGGAAATAGCGTTTGCAGATGTCTACGTATCGTAGCAATAGAGTTCTTATGATTCTTAGAACTCTATATTGCATCTCATTTTTACGTTTCATGGTAAGATATAATATGATTTGCGAAGTGTCATGTATTCCTCGTTTGCGATTCAAATGAAAGTAAATGCGACACTTCCTTGCAAGGAAATTGCGATTGCAGATGTCTACGTATCGTAGCAATAGAGTTCAAATGCTTCTTAAAACGCGATATCGCATCTCATTTCTATGTTTCGTGGTAAGATATAATATGATTTGCGAAGTATCATGTATTCCTCGTCTACACTTCAAATGAAAGTAAATGCGACACATCCTTGCTAGGAAATAGCGTCTGCAGATGTCTAGGTATCGTAGCAATAGAGTTCTAATCCTTCTTAAAACGAGATATTGCATCTCACATCTATGTTTCATGATAAGATATAATATTCATTACGAAGTGTTATGCATTCCTCGTCTACGACTCAAATGAATGTAAATGCGGCATTTCCTTGCAAGGAAATAGCGTTTGCAGATGTCTACGTATCGTAGCAATAGCGTTCTAATGCTTCTTAAAACTCGATATCGCATCTCATTTCTGTGTTTCATGGTAAGATATAATATGATTTGCGAAGTGTTATGTATTCCTCGTCTACACTTCAAATGAATGTGAATGCGACACTTCCTCGCTAGGAAATAGTGTTTGCAGATGTCTACGTATCGTAGCAGTAGAGATCTTATGATTCTTAAAACGCGATATCGCATCTCATTTCTATGTTTCATGGTAAGATATAATATGATTTGCGGAGTGTTATGTATTCCTCGTCTACACTTCAAATGAATGTAAATGCGACACTTCCTTGCAAGGAAATAGCGTTTGCAGATGTCTACGTATCGTGGCAATAGAGTTCTTATGATTCTTAAAACGCGATATCGCATCTCATTTCTATGTTTCATGGTAAAGTATAATATGATTTGCGAAGTGTTATGTATCCGTCGTCTACACTTCAAATGAATGTAAATGTGACACTTCTTTGCTAGGAAATAGCGTTTGCAAATGTCTACCTATCGTAGCAATAGTGTTCTAATGCTTCTTAAAACGCGACATCGCATCTCATTTCTTTGTTTCATGGTAAGATGTAACATGATTTGCGAAGTGTTATGTATTAATCGTCTACACTTCAAATGAATGTGAGTGCGACACTTTCTCGCTAGGAAGTATCGTTTGCAGATGTCTACGTATCGTAGCAATAGAGTTGTAATGCTTCTTAAAACGCGATATCGCATCTTATTTCTATGTTTCATGCTAAGATATAATATGATTTGCTAAGTGTTATGTATTCCTCGCCTACACTTCAAATGAATGTAAATGCGACACTTCTTTGCTAGGAAATAGCGTTTGCAAATGTCTACCTATCGTAGCAATAGTGTTCTAATGCTTCTTAAAACGCGATATCGCATCTCATTTCTATGTTTCATGGTAAGATATAATATGATTTGCGAAGTATCATGTATTCCTCGTCTACACTTCAAATGAATGTAAATGCGATACTTCCTTGCTAGGAAATAGCGCCTGCAGATGTCTAGGTATCGTAGCAATAGAGTTCTAATGCTTCTTAAAACACGATATCGCATCTCATTTCGATGTTTCATGGTAAGATATAATATGATTTGCGAAGCGTTATGTATTCCTTCGCCTACACTTCAAATGAATGTAAATGCGACACTTCTTTGCTAGGAAATAGCGTTTGCAAATGTCTACCTATCGTAGCAATAGTGTTCTAATGCTTCTTAAAACGCGATATCGCATCTCATTTCTATGTTTCTTGGTAAGATATAATATGATTTGCGAAGTATCATGCATTCCTCGTCTACGATTCAAATGAATGTAAATGCGACACTTCCCTGCAAGGAAATAGCGTTTGCAGATGTCTACGTATCGCAGCAATAGATTTCTAATGCTTCTTAAAGCGCGATATCGCATCTCATTTCTATGCTTCATGGTAAGATGTAATATTCATTGCGAAGTGGTTTGCATTCCTCGTCTACGATTCAAATGAAAGTAAATGCGACAGTTCCTTGCAAGGAAATAGCGATAGCAGATGTCTACGTATCGTAGCAATAGAGTTCATATGATTCTTAAAACGCGATATCGCGTCTCATTTCTATGTTTCATGGAAAGATATAACATGATTTGCGAAGTGTTATGTATTCCGAGTCTACTCTTCAATGAATGTGAATGCGATACATCCTCGCTAGGAAATAGCGTTTGCAGATGTCTACGTATCGTAGCAGTAGCTTTCTAGTGCTTCTTAAAACGCGTTATCGCATCTCATTTCTATGTTTCATGGTAAGATATAATACGAATTGCGATGTGTTATGTATTCCTCGTCTACACATCAAATGAATGTAAATGCGACACTTCCTTGCAAGGAAATAGCGTTTGCAGATGTCTACCTATCGTAGCAATAGAGTTCTAATGCTTCTTAAAACGCGATATCGCATCTCATTTCTATGTTTCATGGTAAGGTATAATATGATTTGCGAAGTGTCATGTATTCCTCGTCTACACTTCAAATGAATGTAAATGCGACACTTCCTTGCTAGGAAATAGCGTCTGCAGATGTCTAGGTATCGTAGCAATAGAGTTCTAATGCTTCTTAAAACGCGATATCGCATCTCATTTCTATGTTTCATGGTAAGATATAATATGATTTGCGAAGTGTTATGTATTCCTCGCCTACACTTCAAATGAATGTAAATGCGACACTTCTTTGCTAGGAAATAGCGTTTGCAAATGTCTACCTATCGTAGCAATTGTGTTCTAATGCTTCTTAAAACGCGATATCGCATCTCATTTCTATGTTTCATGGTAAGATATAACATGATTTGCGAAGTGTTATGTATTAATCGTCTACACTTCAAATGAATGTGAATGCGATACTTCCTCGCTAGGAAATAGCGTCTGCAGATGTCTAGGTATCGTAGCAATAGAGTTCTAATGCTTCATAAAACTCGATATCGCATCGCATTTCTATGTTTCATGGTAAGATGTAATATGATTTTCGAAGTGTTATGTATTCCTCGCCTACACTTCAAATGAATGTAAATGCGACACTTCGTTGCTAGGAAATAGCGTTTGGAAATGTCTACCTATCGTAGCAATAGTTTTCTAATGCATCTTAAAACGCGATATCGCATCTCATTTCCATGTTTCATGGGAAGACATAATATGATTTGCGAAGTGTCATGTATTCGTCGTCTACACTTCAAATGAATGTAAATGCGACACTTCCTTGCTAGGAAATAGCGTCTGCAGATGTCTAGGTATCGTAGCAATAGCGTTCTAATGCTTCTTAGAACTCGATATCGCATCTCATTTCTATGTTTCATGGTAAGATGTAATATGATTTGCGAAGTGTTATGCATTCCTCGTCTACGATTCAAATGTCTGTAAATGCGACACTTTCTTGCAAGGAAGTAGCGTTTGCAGATGTCTACGTATCGTAGCAATAGAGTTGTTATGATTCCTAAAACGCGATATTGCATCTCATTTCTATGTTTCATGGTAAGATATAATATGATTTGCGAAGTGCTATGTATTCCTCGTCTACACTTCAAATGAATGTGAATGCGACACTTCCTCGCTAGGAAATAGCGTTTGCAGATGTCTACCTATCGTAGCAATAGTGTTCTAATGCTTCTTAAAACGCGATATTGCATCTCATATCTATGTTTCATGATAAGATATAATATTCATTGCGAAGTGTTATGCATTCCTCGTCTATACTTCAAATGAATGTAAATGCGACACTTCGTTGCTAGGAAATAGCGTTTGCAGATGTCTACGTATCGTAGCAATAGATTTCTAATGCTTCTTAAAGCGCGATATCGCATCTCATTTCTATGTTTCATGGTAAGATGTAATATTCATTGCGAAGTGTTATGCATTCCTCGTCTACGATTCAAATGAATGTAAATGCGACACTTCCTTGGAAGGAAATAGCGTCTGCAGATGTCTAGGTATCGCAGCATTAGAGTTCTAATGCTTCTTAAAACGCGATATCGCATCTCATTTCTATGTTTCTTGGTAAGATGTAATATTCATTGCGAAGTGTAATGCATTCCTCGTCTACGATTCAAATGAATGTAAATGCGACACTTCCTTGCAAGGAAATAGCGTTTGCAAATGTCTACCTATCGTAGCAGTAGTGTTCTAATGCTTCTTAAAACGCGATATCGCATCTCATTTCTATGTTTCATGGTAAGATATAATATGATTTGCGAAGTGTTATGTATTCCTCGTCTACACTTCAAATGAATGTAAATGTGACACGTCCTTGTAAGGAAATAGCGTTTGCAGATGTCTACCTATCGTAGTAATAGAGTTCTAGTGCTCCTTAAAACGCGATATCGCATCTCATTTCTATATTTCATGGTAAGATATAATATGATTTGCGGAGTGTCATGTATTCCTCGTCTACACTTCAAATGAATGTAAATGCGACACTTCCTCGCAAGGAAATAGCGTTTGCAGATGTCTACGTATCGTAGCAATAGAGTTCTTATGATTCTCAAAACGCGATATTGCATCCCATTTCTATGTTTCATGGTAAGATATAATATGGTTTGCGAAGTGCTATGTATTCCTCGTCTACACTTCAAATGAATGTGAATGCGACACCTTCCTCGCTAGGAAATAGCGTTTGCAGATGTCTACCTATCGTAGCAATAGTGTTCTAATGCTTCTTAAAACGCGATATTGCATCTCATATCTATGTTTCATGATAAGATATAATATTCATTGCGAAGTGTTATGCATTCCTCGTCTACGATTCAAATGAATGTAAATGCGACACTTCCTTGGAAGGAAATAGCGTCTGCTGATGTCTAGGTATCGCAGCATTAGAGTTCTAATGCTTCTTAAAACGCGATATCGCATCTCATTTCTATGTTTCTTGGTAAGATGTAATATTCATTGCGAAGTGTAATGCATTCCTCGCCTACGATTCAAATGAATGTAAATGCGACACTTCCTTGCAAGGAAATAGCGTTTGCAAATGTCTACCTATTGTAGCAATAGTGTTCTAATGCTTCTTAAAGCGCGATATCGTATCTCATTTCTATGTTTCATGGTAAAATATAATATGATTTGCGAAGTGTTATGTATTCCTCGTCTACACTTCAAATGAATGTAAATGCGACACTTCCCTGCAAGGAAATAGCGTTTGCAGATGTCTACGTATCGTAGCAATAGAGTTCCTATGATTCTTAAAACGCGATATCGCATCTCATTTCTATGTTTCATGGTAAGGTATAATATGATTTGCGATGTGTTATGTATTCCTCGTCTACACATCAAATGAATGTAAATGCGACACTTCCTTGCAAGGAAATAGCGTTTGCAGATATCTACGTATCGTAGCAATAGAGTTCTTATGATTCTTAAAACGCGATATTGCATCACATTTCTATGTTTGATGTTAAGATATAGTATGATTTGCGAAGTGTTATGCATTCCTCGCCTACACTTCAAATGAATGTAAATGCGACACTTCTTTGCTAGGAAATAGCGTTTGCAAATGTCTACCTATCGTAGCAATAGTGTTCTAATGCTTCTTAAAACGCGATATCGCATCTCATTTCTATGTTTCATGATAAGATATAATATGATTTGCGAAGTATCATGTATTCCTCGTCCACACTTCAAATGAATGTAAATGCGACACTTCCTTGCTAGGAAATAGCGTCTGCAGATGTCTAGGTATCGTAGCAATAGCTTTCTAATGCTTCTTAAAACGCGATATCGATTCTCATTTCTATGTTTCATGGTAAGATATAATATGATTTGCGAAGTGTCATGTATTCCTCGTCTACACTTCAAATGAATGTAAAAGCGACACTTCCTTGCAAGGAAATAGCGTTTGCAGATGTCTACGTATCGTAGCAATAGAGTTCTTATGATTCTTAAAACGCGATATCGCATCTCATGTCTATGTTTCATGGTAAGATATAATATGATTTGCGAAGTGTCATGTATTCCTCGTCTACACTTCAAATGAATGTAAATGCGACACTTCCTTGCAAGGAAATAGCGTTTGCAGATGTCTACGTATCGAAGCAATCGAGTTCAAATGCTACTTAAAACGCGATATCACATCTCATTTCTATGTTTCATGGTAAGATATAATACGATTTGCGGAGTATCATGTATTCCTCGTCTACACTTCAAATGAAAGTAAATGCGACACATCCTTGCAAGGAAATAGCGTTTGCAGATGTCTACGTATCGAAGCAATAGAGTTCAAATGCTTCTTAAAACGAGATATTGCATCTCATATCTATGTTTCATGATAAGATATAATATTCATTGCGAAGTGTTATGCATTCCTCGTCTACGATTCAAATGAATGTAAATGCGACACTTCCTTGCTAGGAAATAGCGTTCGCAGATTTCTACGTATCGTAGCAATAGAGTTCTAATGCTTCTTAAAACGCGATATCGCATCTCATTTCTATGTTTCATGGTATGATATAATATGATTTGCGAAGTGTCATGTATTCCTCGCCTACACTTCAAATGAATGTAAATGCGACACTTCTTTGCTAGGAAATAGCCTTTGCAAATGTCTACCTATCGTAGCAATAGTGTTCTAATGCTTCTTAAAACGCGATATCGCATCTCATTTCTATGTTTCATGGTAAGATATAATATGATTTGCGAAGTATCATGTATTCCTCGTCCACACTTCAAATGAATGTAAATGCGACACTTCCTTGCAAGGAAATAGCGTTTGCAGATGTCTACGTAACGTAGCAATGGATTTCTGATGCCTCTTAAAACGCGATATTGCATCTCATATCTATGTTTCATGATAAGATATAATATTCATTACGAAGTGTTATGCATTCCTCGTCTATACTTCAAATGAATGTGAATGCGACACTTCCTCGCTAGGAAATAGCGTTTGCAGATGTCTACGTATCGTAGCAATAGATTCCTAATGCTTCTTAAAGCGCGATATCGCATCTCATTTCTATGTTTCATGGTAAGATGTAATATTCATTGCGAAGTGTTATGCATTCCTCGTCTACGATTCAAATGAATGTAAATGCGACACTTCCTTGGAAGGAAATAGCGTCTGCAGATGTCTAGGTATCGCAGCATTAGAGTTCTAATGCTTCTTAAAACGCGATATCGCATCTCATTTCTATGTTTCATGGTAAGATATAATATGATTTGCGAAGTGTTATGTATTCCTCGTCTACACATCAAACGAATGTAAATGCGACACTTCCTTGCAAGGAAATAGCGTTTGCAGATGTCTACGTATCGTAGCATTAGAGTTCTAATGCTTCTTAAAACGAGATATTGCATCTCATATCTATGTTTGATGATAAGATATAATATTCATTGCGAAGTGTTATGCATTCCTCGTCTACGATTCAAATGAATGTAAATGCGACACTTCCTTGCAAGGAAATAGCGTTTGCAGATGTCTACGTATCGTAGCAATAGAGTTCTTATGATTCTTAGAACGCTATATTGCAACTCATTTTTACGTTTCATGGTAAGATATAATATGATTTGCGATGTGTCATGTATTCCTCGTCTACGATTCAAATGAAAGTAAATGCGACACTTCCTTGCAAGGAAATAGTGTTTGCAGATGTCTACGTATCGTAGCAATAGATTTCTAATGCTTCTTAAAACGCGATATCGCATCTCATTTCTATGTTTCATGGTAAGATATAATATGATTTGCGAAGTTTCATGTATTCCTCGTCTACACTTCAAATGGATGTAAATGCGACACTTCCTTGCTAGGAAATAGCGTCTGCAGATGTCTAGGTATCGTAGCAATAGAGTTCTAATGCTTCTTAAAACGCGATATCGCATCTCATTCCTATGTTTCCTGGCAAGATATAATGTTCATTGCGAAGTGTTATGCATTCCTCGTCTACACTTCAAATGATTGTAAATGCGACACTTCCTTGCTAGGAAATAGCGTTTGCAGATGTCTACGTATCGTAGCAATAGCTTTCTAATGCTTCTTAAAACGCGATATCGAATCTCATTTCTATGTTTCATGGTAAGATATAATATGATTTGCGAAGTGTCATGTATTCCTCGTCTACACTTCAAATGAATGTAAATGCGACACTTCCTTGCAAGGAAATAGCGTTTGCAGATGTCTACGTATCGAAGCAATAGAGTTCAAATGCTTCTTAAAACGAGATATTGCATCTCATATCTATGTTTCATGATAAGATATAATATTCATTGCGAAGTGTTATGCATTCCTCGTCTACGATTCAAATGAATGTAAATGCGACACTTCCTTGCAAGGAAATAGCGTTTGCAGAATTCTACGTATCGTAGCAATAGAGTTCTAATGCTTCTTAAAACGCGATATCGCATCTCATTTCTATGTTTCATGGTAGGATATAATATGATTTGCGAAGTGTCATGTATTCCTCGTCTACGATTCAAATGAAGGTAAATGCGAAACTTCCTTGCTAGGAAATAGTGTCTGCAGATGTCTAGGTATCGTAGCAATAGAGTTCTAATGCTTCTTAAAACGCGATATCGCATCTCATTTCTATGTTTCATGGTAAGATATAATATGATTTGCGAAGTATCATGTATTCCTCGTCCACACTTCAAATGAATGTAAATGCGACACTTCCTTGCTAGGAAATAGTGTCTGCAGATGTCTAGGTATCGTAGCAATAGAGTTCTAATGCTTCTTAAAATCCGATATCGCATCTCATTTCTATGTTTCATGGTAAGATATAATATGATTTGCGAAGTGCTATGTATTCCTCGTCTACACTTCAAATGAATGTGAATGCGACACTTCCTCGCTAGGAAATAGTGTTTGCAGATGTCTACGTTTCGTAGCAATAGATTTCTAATGCTTCTTAAAACGCGATATCGCATCTCATTTCTATGTTTCATGGTAAGATATAATATGATTTGCGAAGTTTCATGTATTCCTCGTCTACATTTCAAATGGATGTAAATGCGACACTTCCTTGCTAGGAAATAGCGTCTGCAGATGTCTAGGTATCGTAGCAATAGAGTTCTAATGCTTCTTAAAACGCGATATCGCATCTCATTTCTATGTTTCATGGCAAGATATAATATTCATTGCGAAGTGTTATGCATTCCTCGTCTACACTTCAAATGAATGTAAATGCGACACTTCTTTGCTAGGAAATAGCGTTTGCAGATGTCTACGTATCGTAGCAATAGAGTTCTAATGCTTCTTAAAACGCGATATCGCATCTCATTTCTATGTTTCATGGTAAGATATAATATGATTTGCGAAGTGTTATGTATTCCTCGTCTAAACATCAACTGAATGTAAATGCGACACTTCCTTGCAAGGAAATATCGTTTGCAGATGTCTACGTATCGTAGCAATGGATTTCTGATGCTTCTTAAAACGCGATATCGCATCTCATTTCTATGTTTCATGGTAAGATATAATATGATTTGCGAAGTGTCATGTATTCCTCATCTACACTTCACATGAATGTAAATGCGACACTTCCTTGCTAGGAAATAGCGTCTGCAGATGTCTAGGTATCGTAGCAATATAGTTCTAATGCTTCTTAAAACTCGATATCGCATCTCATTTCTATGTTTCATGGTAAGATGTAATATGATTTGCGAAGTGTTATGCATTCCTCGTCTACGATTCAAATGAATGTAAATGCGACACTTCCTTGCAAGGAAATAGCGTTTGCAGATGTCTACGTATCGTAGCAATAGAGTTCTGATGATACTTAGAACGCGATATCGCATCTCATTTCTATGTTTCATGGTAAGATATAATATTCATTGCGAAGTGTTATGCATTCCTCGTCTACGATTCAAATGAATGTAAATGCGACACTTCCTTGCAAGGAAATAGCGTTTGCAGATGTCTACGTATCGTAGCAATAGAGTTCTTATGATTCTTAGAACTCTATATTGCATCTCATTTTTACGTTTCATGGTAAGATATAATATGATTTGCGAAGTGTCATGTATTCCTCGTTTGCGATTCAAATGAAAGTAAATGCGACACTTCCTTGCAAGGAAATTGCGATTGCAGATGTCTACGTATCGTAGCAATAGAGTTCAAATGCTTCTTAAAACGCGATATCGCATCTCATTTCTATGTTTCATGGTAAGATATAATATGATTTGCGAAGTATCATGTATTCCTCGTCTACACTTCAAATGAAAGTAAATGCGACACATCCTTGCTAGGAAATAGCGTCTGCAGATGTCTAGGTATCGTAGCAATAGAGTTCTAATCCTTCTTAAAACGAGATATTGCATCTCACATCTATGTTTCATGATAAGATATAATATTCATTACGAAGTGTTATGCATTCCTCGTCTACGACTCAAATGAATGTAAATGCGGCATTTCCTTGCAAGGAAATAGCGTTTGCAGATGTCTACGTATCGTAGCAATAGCGTTCTAATGCTTCTTAAAACTCGATATCGCATCTCATTTCTGTGTTTCATGGTAAGATATAATATGATTTGCGAAGTGTTATGTATTCCTCGTCTACACTTCAAATGAATGTGAATGCGACACTTCCTCGCTAGGAAATAGTGTTTGCAGATGTCTACGTATCGTAGCAGTAGAGATCTTATGATTCTTAAAACGCGATATCGCATCTCATTTCTATGTTTCATGGTAAGATATAATATGATTTGCGGAGTGTTATGTATTCCTCGTCTGCACTTCAAATGAATGTAAATGCGACACTTCCTTGCAAGGAAATAGCGTTTGCAGATGTCTACGTATCGTGGCAATAGAGTTCTTATGATTCTTAAAACGCGATATCGCATCTCATTTCTATGTTTCATGGTAAAGTATAATATGATTTGCGAAGTGTTATGTATCCGTCGTCTACACTTCAAATGAATGTAAATGTGACACTTCTTTGCTAGGAAATAGCGTTTGCAAATGTCTACCTATCGTAGCAATAGTGTTCTAATGCTTCTTAAAACGCGACATCGCATCTCATTTCTTTGTTTCATGGTAAGATGTAACATGATTTGCGAAGTGTTATGTATTAATCGTCTACACTTCAAATGAATGTGAGTGCGACACTTTCTCGCTAGGAAGTATCGTTTGCAGATGTCTACGTATCGTAGCAATAGAGTTGTAATGCTTCTTAAAACGCGATATCGCATCTTATTTCTATGTTTCATGCTAAGATATAATATGATTTGCTAAGTGTTATGTATTCCTCGCCTACACTTCAAATGAATGTAAATGCGACACTTCTTTGCTAGGAAATAGCGTTTGCAAATGTCTACCTATCGTAGCAATAGTGTTCTAATGCTTCTTAAAACGCGATATCGCATCTCATTTCTATGTTTCATGGTAAGATATAATATGATTTGCGAAGTATCATGTATTCCTCGTCTACACTTCAAATGAATGTAAATGCGATACTTCCTTGCTAGGAAATAGCGCCTGCAGATGTCTAGGTATCGTAGCAATAGAGTTCTAATGCTTCTTAAAACACGATATCGCATCTCATTTCGATGTTTCATGGTAAGATATAATATGATTTGCGAAGCGTTATGTATTCCTTCGCCTACACTTCAAATGAATGTAAATGCGACACTTCTTTGCTAGGAAATAGCGTTTGCAAATGTCTACCTATCGTAGCAATAGTGTTCTAATGCTTCTTAAAACGCGATATCGCATCTCATTTCTATGTTTCTTGGTAAGATATAATATGATTTGCGAAGTATCATGCATTCCTCGTCTACGATTCAAATGAATGTAAATGCGACACTTCCCTGCAAGGAAATAGCGTTTGCAGATGTCTACGTATCGCAGCAATAGATTTCTAATGCTTCTTAAAGCGCGATATCGCATCTCATTTCTATGCTTCATGGTAAGATGTAATATTCATTGCGAAGTGGTTTGCATTCCTCGTCTACGATTCAAATGAAAGTAAATGCGACAGTTCCTTGCAAGGAAATAGCGATAGCAGATGTCTACGTATCGTAGCAATAGAGTTCATATGATTCTTAAAACGCGATATCGCGTCTCATTTCTATGTTTCATGGAAAGATATAACATGATTTGCGAAGTGTTATGTATTCCGAGTCTACTCTTCAATGAATGTGAATGCGATACATCCTCGCTAGGAAATAGCGTTTGCAGATGTCTACGTATCGTAGCAGTAGCTTTCTAGTGCTTCTTAAAACGCGTTATCGCATCTCATTTCTATGTTTCATGGTAAGATATAATACGAATTGCGATGTGTTATGTATTCCTCGTCTACACATCAAATGAATGTAAATGCGACACTTCCTTGCAAGGAAATAGCGTTTGCAGATGTCTACCTATCGTAGCAATAGAGTTCTAATGCTTCTTAAAACGCGATATCGCATCTCATTTCTATGTTTCATGGTAAGGTATAATATGATTTGCGAAGTGTCATGTATTCCTCGTCTACACTTCAAATGAATGTAAATGCGACACTTCCTTGCTAGGAAATAGCGTCTGCAGATGTCTAGGTATCGTAGCAATTGGGTTCTAATGCTTCTTAAAACGAGATATTGCATCTCATATCTATGTTTCATGATAAGATATAATATTCATTGCGAAGTGTTATGCATTCCTCGTCTACGATTCAAATGAATGTAAATGCGACACTTCCTTGCAAGGAAATAGCGTTTGCAGATGTCTACGTATCGTAGCAATAGAGTTCTTATGATTCTTAAAACGCGATATCGAATCTCATTTCTATGCTTCATGGTAAGGTATAACATGATTTGCGAAGTGTTATGTATTCATCGTCTACACTTCAAATGAATGTAAATGCGACACTTCCTTGCAAGGAAATAGCGTTTGCAGATGTCTGCGTATCGAAGCAATAGTGTTCAAATGATTCTTAAAACGAGATATTGCATCTCATATCTATGTTTCATGATAAGATATAATATTCATTGCGATGTGTTGTGCATTCCTCGTCTACACTTCAAATGAATGTGAATGCGACACTTCCTTGCAAGGAAATAGCGATTGCAGATGTCTACGTATTGTAGCAATAGGGTTCTAATGCTTCTTAAAACGCGATATCGCATCTCATTTCTATGTTTCATGGTAAGATATAACATGATTTGCGAAGTGTTACGTATTCCTAGTCTACTCTTCAAATGAATGTGAATGCGATACTTCCTCGCTAGGAATTAGCGTTTGCAGATGTCTAGGTATCGTAGCAATAGAGTTCTAATGCTTCTTAAAACGCGATATCGCATCTCATTTCTATGTTTCATGGTAAGATGTAATATTCATTGCGAAGTGTTATGCATTCCTCGTCTACGATTCAAATGAATGTAAATGCGACACTTCCTTGCAAGGAAATAGCGTCTGCAGATGTTTAGGTGTCGTAGCAATAGAGTTCTAATGCTTCTTAAAACGGGATATTGCATCTCATATCTATGTTTCATGATAAGATATAATATTCAGTGCGAAGTGTTATGCATTCCTCGTCTACGATTCAAATGAATGTAAATGCGACACTTCCCTGCAAGGAAATAGCGTTTGCAGATGTCTACGTATCGTAGCAATAGAGTTCTTATGATTCTTAGAACGCTATATTGCATCTCATTTTTACGTTTCATGGTAAGATATAATATGATTTGCGAAGTGTCATGTATTCCTCGTTTGCGATTCAAATGAAAGTAAATGCGACACTTCCTTGCAAGGAAATTGCGATTGCAGATGTCTACGTATCGTAGCAATAGAGTTCAAATGCTTCTTAAAACGCGATATCGCATCTCATTTCTATGTTTCATGGTAAGATATAATATGATTTGCGAAGTATCATGTATTCCTCGTCTACACTTCAAATGAAAGTAAATGCGACACATCCTTGCTAGGAAATAGCGTCTGCAGATGTCTAGGTATCGTAGCAATAGAGTTCTAATCCTTCTTAAAACGAGATATTGCATCTCACATCTATGTTTCATGATAAGATATAATATTCATTACGAAGTGTTATGCATTCCTCGTCTACGACTCAAATGAATGTAAATGCGGCATTTCCTTGCAAGGAAATAGCGTTTGCAGATGTCTACGTATCGTAGCAATAGCGTTCTAATGCTTCTTAAAACTCGATATCGCATCTCATTTCTGTGTTTCATGGTAAGATATAATATGATTTGCGAAGTGTTATGTATTCCTCGTCTACACTTCAAATGAATGTGAATGCGACACTTCCTCGCTAGGAAATAGTGTTTGCAGATGTCTACGTATCGTAGCAGTAGAGATCTTATGATTCTTAAAACGCGATATCGCATCTCATTTCTATGTTTCATGGTAAGATATAATATGATTTGCGGAGTGTTATGTATTCCTCGTCTACACTTCAAATGAATGTAAATGCGACACTTCCTTGCAAGGAAATAGCGTTTGCAGATGTCTACGTATCGTAGCAATAGAGTTCTTATGATTCTTAAAACGCGATATCGCATCTCATTTCTATGTTTCATGGTAAAGTATAATATGATTTGCGAAGTGTTATGTATCCGTCGTCTACACTTCAAATGAATGTAAATGTGACACTTCTTTGCTAGGAAATAGCGTTTGCAAATGTCTACCTATCGTAGCAATAGTGTTCTAATGCTTCTTAAAACGCGACATCGCATCTCATTTCTTTGTTTCATGGTAAGATGTAACATGATTTGCGAAGTGTTATGTATTAATCGTCTACACTTCAAATGAATGTGAGTGCGACACTTTCTCGCTAGGAAGTATCGTTTGCAGATGTCTACGTATCGTAGCAATAGAGTTGTAATGCTTCTTAAAACGCGATATCGCATCTTATTTCTATGTTTCATGCTAAGATATAATATGATTTGCTAAGTGTTATGTATTCCTCGCCTACACTTCAAATGAATGTAAATGCGACACTTCTTTGCTAGGAAATAGCGTTTGCAAATGTCTACCTATCGTAGCAATAGTGTTCTAATGCTTCTTAAAACGCGATATCGCATCTCATTTCTATGTTTCATGGTAAGATATAATATGATTTGCGAAGTATCATGTATTCCTCGTCTACACTTCAAATGAATGTAAATGCGATACTTCCTTGCTAGGAAATAGCGTCTGCAGATGTCTAGGTATCGTAGCAATAGAGTTCTAATGCTTCTTAAAACACGATATCGCATCTCATTTCGATGTTTCATGGTAAGATATAATATGATTTGCGAAGCGTTATGTATTCCTTCGCCTACACTTCAAATGAATGTAAATGCGACACTTCTTTGCTAGGAAATAGCGTTTGCAAATGTCTACCTATCGTAGCAATAGTGTTCTAATGCTTCTTAAAACGCGATATCGCATCTCATTTCTATGTTTCTTGGTAAGATATAATATGATTTGCGAAGTATCATGCATTCCTCGTCTACGATTCAAATGAATGTAAATGCGACACTTCCCTGCAAGGAAATAGCGTTTGCAGATGTCTACGTATCGCAGCAATAGATTTCTAATGCTTCTTAAAGCGCGATATCGCATCTCATTTCTATGCTTCATGGTAAGATGTAATATTCATTGCGAAGTGGTTTGCATTCCTCGTCTACGATTCAAATGAAAGTAAATGCGACAGTTCCTTGCAAGGAAATAGCGATAGCAGATGTCTACGTATCGTAGCAATAGAGTTCATATGATTCTTAAAACGCGATATCGCGTCTCATTTCTATGTTTCATGGAAAGATATAACATGATTTGCGAAGTGTTATGTATTCCGAGTCTACTCTTCAATGAATGTGAATGCGATACATCCTCGCTAGGAAATAGCGTTTGCAGATGTCTACGTATCGTAGCAGTAGCTTTCTAGTGCTTCTTATAACGCGTTATCGCATCTCATTTCTATGTTTCATGGTAAGATATAATACGAATTGCGATGTGTTATGTATTCCTCGTCTACACATCAAATGAATGTAAATGCGACACTTCCTTGCAAGGAAATAGCGTTTGCAGATGTCTACCTATCGTAGCAATAGAGTTCTAATGCTTCTTAAAACGCGATATCGCATCTCATTTCTATGTTTCATGGTAAGGCATAATATGATTTGCGAAGTGTCATGTATTCCTCGTCTACACTTCAAATGAATGTAAATGCGACACTTCCTTGCTAGGAAATAGCGTCTGCAGATGTCTAGGTATCGTAGCAATTGGGTTCTAATGCTTCTTAAAACGAGATATTGCATCTCATATCTATGTTTCATGATAAGATATAATATTCATTGCGAAGTGTTATGCATTCCTCGTCTACGATTCAAATGAATGTAAATGCGACACTTCCTTGCAAGGAAATAGCGTTTGCAGATGTCTACGTATCGTAGCAATAGAGTTCTTATGATTCTTAAAACGCGATATCGAATCTCATTTCTATGCTTCATGGTAAGGTATAACATGATTTGCGAAGTGTTATGTATTCATCGTCTACACTTCAAATGAATGTAAATGCGACACTTCCTTGCAAGGAAATAGCGTTTGCAGATGTCTGCGTATCGAAGCAATAGTGTTCAAATGATTCTTAAAACGAGATATTGCATCTCATATCTATGTTTCATGATAAGATATAATATTCATTGCGATGTGTTGTGCATTCCTCGTCTACACTTCAAATGAATGTGAATGCGACACTTCCTTGCAAGGAAATAGCGATTGCAGATGTCTACGTATTGTAGCAATAGGGTTCTAATGCTTCTTAAAACGCGATATCGCATCTCATTTCTATGTTTCATGGTAAGATATAACATGATTTGCGAAGTGTTACGTATTCCTAGTCTACTCTTCAAATGAATGTGAATGCGATACTTCCTCGCTAGGAATTAGCGTTTGCAGATGTCTAGGTATCGTAGCAATAGAGTTCTAATGCTTCTTAAAACGCGATATCGCATCTCATTTCTATGTTTCATGGTAAGATGTAATATTCATTGCGAAGTGTTATGCATTCCTCGTCTACGATTCAAATGAATGTAAATGCGACACTTCCTTGCAAGGAAATAGCGTCTGCAGATGTTTAGGTGTCGTAGCAATAGAGTTCTAATGCTTCTTAAAACGGGATATTGCATCTCATATCTATGTTTCATGATAAGATATAATATTCAGTGCGAAGTGTTATGCATTCCTCGTCTACGATTCAAATGAATGTAAATGCGACACTTCCCTGCAAGGAAATAGCGTTTGCAGATGTCTACGTATTGCAGCAATAGATTTCTAATGCTTCTTAAAGCGCGATATCGCATCTCATTTCTATGCTTCCTGGTAAGATGTAATATTCATTGCGAAGTGGTTTGTATTCCTCGTCTACGATTCAAATGAAAGTAAATGCGACAGTTCCCTGCAAGGAAATAGCGACTGCAGATGTCTACGTATCGTAGCAATAGAGTTCTTATGATTCTTAAAACGCGATATCGCATCTCATTTCTATGTTTCATGGTAAGGTATAACATGATTTGCGAAGTGTTATGTATTCCTCGTCTACACTTCAAATGAATGTGAATGCGGCACTTCTTTGCAAGGAAATAGCGTTTGCAGATGTCTACGTATCGTAGCAATAGAGTTCTTATGATACTTAAAACGCGATATCGCATCTCATTTCTATGTTTCATGGTAAGATATAATATGATTTGCGAAGTGTTATGTATTCCTCGTCTACACATCAAATGAATGTAAATGCGACACTTCCTTGCAAGGAAATAGCGATTGCAGATGTCTACGTATTGTAGCAATAGGGTTCTAATGCTTCTTAAAACGCGATATCGCATCTCATTTCTATGTTTCATGGTAAGATATAACATGATTTGCGAAGTGTTACGTATTCCTAGTCTACTCTTCAAATGAATGTGAATGCGATACTTCCTCGCTAGGAATTAGCGTTTGCAGATGTCTAGGTATCGTAGCAATAGAGTTCTAATGCTTCTTAAAACGCGATATCGCATCTCATTTCTATGTTTCATGGTAAGATGTAATATTCATTGCGAAGTGTTATGCATTCCTCGTCTACGATTCAAATGAATGTAAATGCGACACTTCCTTGCAAGGAAATAGCGTCTGCAGATGTTTAGGTGTCGTAGCAATAGAGTTCTAATGCTTCTTAAAACGGGATATTGCATCTCATATCTATGTTTCATGATAAGATATAATATTCAGTGCGAAGTGTTATGCATTCCTCGTCTACGATTCAAATGAATGTAAATGCGACACTTCCCTGCAAGGAAATAGCGTTTGCAGATGTCTACGTATTGCAGCAATAGATTTCTAATGCTTCTTAAAGCGCGATATCGCATCTCATTTCTATGCTTCCTGGTAAGATGTAATATTCATTGCGAAGTGGTTTGTATTCCTCGTCTACGATTCAAATGAAAGTAAATGCGACAGTTCCCTGCAAGGAAATAGCGACTGCAGATGTCTACGTATCGTAGCAATAGAGTTCTTATGATTCTTAAAACGCGATATCGCATCTCATTTCTATGTTTCATGGTAAGGTATAACATGATTTGCGAAGTGTTATGTATTCCTCGTCTACACTTCAAATGAATGTGAATGCGGCACTTCTTTGCAAGGAAATAGCGTTTGCAGATGTCTACGTATCGTAGCAATAGAGTTCTTATGATACTTAAAACGCGATATCGCATCTCATTTCTATGTTTCATGGTAAGATATAATATGATTTGCGAAGTGTTATGTATTCCTCGTCTACACATCAAATGAATGTAAATGCGACACTTCCTTGCAAGGAAATAGCGTTTGCAGATGTCTACGTATCGTAGCAATAGAGTTCTTACGATTCTTAAAACGCGATATCGCATCTCATTTCTATGTATCATGGTAAGATATAATATGATTTGCGAAGCATCATGTATTCCTCGTCTACGATTCAAATGAATGTGAATGCGACACTTTCTCGCTAGGAAATAGCGTTTGCAGATGTCTACGTATCGTAGCAATAGAGTTCTAATGGTTCGTAAAACGCGATATCGCATCTCATTTCTATGTTTCATGGTAAGATATAATATGATTTGCGAAGAGTTATGTATTCCTCGTCTACACTTCAAATGAATGTAAATGCGACACTTCCTTGTAAGGAAATGGCGTTTGCAGATGTCTACCTATCGTAGGAATAGAGTTCAAATGCTTCTTAAAACGCGATATCGCATCTCATTTCTATGTTTCATGGTAAGATGTAATATGATTTGCGAAGTGTTATGCATTCCTCGTCTACGATTCAAATGAATGTAAATGCGATACTTCCTTGCAAGGAAATAGCGTTTGCAGATGTCTACGTATCGTAGCAATAGAGTTCTTATGATACTTAAAACATGATATCGCATCTCATTTCTATGTTTCATGGTAAGATATTATATGATTCGCGAAGTGTCATGTATTCCTCGTCTACACTTCAAATGAAGTAAATGCGACACTTCCTTGCAAGGAAATAGCGTTTGCAGATGTCTACGTATCGTAGCAATGGATTTCTGATGCTTCTTAAAACGCGATATCGCATCTCATTTCTATGTTTCACGGTAACATATAATATGATTTGCGAAGTGTCATGTATTCCTCATCTACACTTCACATGAATGTAAATGCGACACTTCCTTGCTAGGAAATAGCGTCTGCAGATGTCTAGGTATCGTAGCAATGGATTTCTGCTGCATCCTAAAACGCGATATCGCATCTCATTTCTATGTTTCATGGTAAGATATAATATGATTTGCGAAGTGTCATGTATTCCTCGTCTACACTTCAAATGAATGTAAATGCGACACTTCCCTGCAAGGAAATAGCGTTCGCAGATGTCTACGTATCGTCGCAAAAGAGTTCTTATGATTCTTAAAACGCGATATCGGATCTCATTTCTATATTTCATGGTAAGATATAATATGATTTGCGAAGTGTTATGTATTCCTCGTCTACACTTCAAATGAATGTAAATGCGACACTTCCTTGCAAGGAAATAGCGTTTGCAGATGTCTACGTATCGTAGCAATAGTGTTCATATGATTCTTAAAACGCGATATCGCATCTCATTTCTATGTTTCATTGTAAGATATAATATGATTTGCGAAGTGTTATGTATTCCTTGTCTACACTTCAAATGAATGTAAATGCGACACTTCCTTGCAAGAAAATAGCGTCTGCAGATGTCTAGGTATCGTAGCAATAGAGTTCTAATGCTTCTTAAAACGCGATATCGCATCTCATTTCTATGTTTCATGGTAAGATATAATATGACTTGCGAAGTGTTATGCATTCCTCGTCTACGATTCAAATGAATGTAAATGCGACACTTCCTTGCAAGGAAATAGCGTCTGCAGATGTCTAGGTATCGTAGCAATAGATTTCTGCTGCATCCTAAAACACGATATCGCATCTCATTTCTATGTTTCATGGTAAGATATAATATGATTTGCGAAGTGTCATGTATTCCTCGTCTACACTTCAAATGAATGTAAATGCGACACTTCCCTGCAAGGAAATAGCGTTTGCAGATGTCTACGTATCGTCGCAAAAGGGTTCTTATGATTCTTAAAACGCGATATCGGATCTCATTTCTATATTTCATGGTAAGATATAATATGATTTGCGAAGTGTTATGTATTCCTCGTCTACACTTCAAATGAATGTAAATGCGACACTTCCTTGCAAGGAAATAGCGTTTGCAGATGTCTACGTATCGTAGCAATAGAGTTCATATGATTCTTAAAACGCGATATCGCATCTCATTTCTATGTTTCATTGTAAGATATAATATGATTTGCGAAGTGTTATGTATTCCTTGTCTACACTTCAAATGAATGTAAATGCGACACTTCCTTGCAAGAAAATAGCGTTTGCAGATGTCTACGTATCGGAGCAATAGATTTCAAGTGCTTCATAAAACGAGATATTGCATCTCATATCTATGTTTCATGATAAGATATAATATTGTTTGCGAAGTGTTATGCATTCCTCGTCTACGATTCAAATGAATGTAAATGCGACACTTCCATGCAAGGAAATAGCGTTTGCAGATGTCTACGTATCGTAGCAATAGAATTCTAATGCTTCTTAAAACGCGATATCGCATCTCATTTCTATGTTTCATGGTACGATATAATATGATTTGCGAAGTGTTATGTATACCTCGTCTACACATCAAATGAATGTAAATGCGACACTTCCTTGCAAGGAAATAGCGTTTTCAGCTTGTCTACGTATCGTAGCAATAGAGTTCTTATGATTCTTAAAGCGCTATATCGCATCACATTTCTATGTTTCATGGTAAGATATAATATGATTTGCGGAGTGTTATGTATTCCTCGTCTACACTTCAAATGAATGTGAATGCGACACTTCCTCGCTAGGAAATAGCGTTTGCAGATGTCTACGAATCGTAGCAGTAGAGTTCTAATGCTTCTTAAAACGCGATATCGCATCTCATTTCTATGTTTCATGGTAAGATACAATATGATTTGCGAAGTGTTATGCATTCCTCGTCTACGATTCAAATGAATGTAAATGCGACACTTCCTTGCAAGGAAATAGCGTTTGCAAATGTCTACCTATCGTAGCAATAGTGTTCTAATGCTTCTTAAAACGCGATATCGCATCTCATTTCTAAGTTTCATGGTAAGATATAATATGATTTGCGAAGTGTCATGTATTCCTCGTCTACAATACAAATGAATGTAAATGCGACACTTCCATGCAAGGAAATAGCGTTTGCAGATGTCTACGTATCGTAGCAATAGAATTCTAATGCTTCTTAAAACGCGATATCGCATCTCATTTCTATGTTTCATGGTAAGGTATAATATGATTTGCGAAGTGTTATATATCCGTCGTCTACACTTCAAATGAATGTAAATGCGACACTTTCTTGCAAGGAAATAGCGTTTGCAGATGTCTACGTATCGTAGCAATGGATTTCTGCTGCATCCTAAAACGCGATATCGCATCACATTTCTATGTTTCATGGTAAGATATAATATGATTTGCGAAGTGTCATGTATTCCTCGTCTACACTTCAAATGAATGTAAATGCGACACTTCCCTGCAAGGAAATAGCGTTTGCAGATGTCTACGTATCGTCGCAAAAGAGTTCTTATGATTCTTAAAACGCGATGTCGGATCTCATTTCTATATTTCATGGTAAGATATAATATGATTTGCGAAGTGTTATGTATTCCTCGTCTACACTTCAAATGAATGTAAATGCGACACTTCCTTGCAAGGAAATAGCGTTTGCAGATGTCTACGTATCGTAGCAATAGAGTTCATATGATTCTTAAAACGCGATATCGCATCTCATTTCTATGTTTCATTGTAAGATATAATATGACTTGCGAAGTGTTATGCATTCCTCGTCTACGATTCAAATGAATGTAAATGCGACACTTCCTTGCAAGGAAATAGCGTCTGCAGATGTCTAGGTATCGTAGCAATAGAGTTCTAATGCTTCTTAAAACGCGATATCGCATCTCATTTCTATTTTTCATGGTAAGATACAATATGATTTGCGAAGTGTTATGTATTCCTCGTCTACATATCAAATGAATGTAAATGCGACACTACCTTGCAAGGAAATAGCGTTTGCAGATGTCTACGTATCGTAGCAATAGAGTTCTTATGATCCTTAAAACGCGATATCGCATCTCATTTCTATGTTTCATGGTAAGGTATAATATGATTTGCGAAGTGTTATATATCCGTCGTCTACACTTCAAATGAATGTAAATGCGACACTTTCTTGCAAGGAAATAGCGTTTGCAGATGTCTACGTATCGTAGCAATAGATTTCTGCTGCATCCTAAAACGCGATATCGCATCTCGTTTCTATGTTTCATGGTAAGATATAATATGATTTTCGAAGTGTCACGTATTCCTCGTCTACACTTCAAATGAATGTAAATGCGACACTTCCCTGCAAGGAAATAGCGTTTGCAGATGTCTACGTATCGTCGCAAAAGAGTTCTTGTGATTCTTAAAACGCGATATCGGATCTCATTTCTATATTTCATGGTAAGATATAATATGATTTGCGAAGTGTTATGTATTCCTCGTCTACACTTCAAATGAATGTAAATGCGACACTTCCTTGCAAGGAAATAGCGTTTGCAGATGTCTACGTATCGTAGCAATAGTGTTCATATGATTCTTAAAACGCGATATCGCATCTCATTTCTATGTTTCATTGTAAGATATAATATGATTTGCGAAGTGTTATGTATTCCTTGTCTACACTTCAAATGAATGTAAATGCGACACTTCCTTGCAAGAAAATAGCGTCTGCAGATGTCTAGGTATCGTAGCAATAGAGTTCTAATGCTTCTTAAAACGCGATATCGCATCTCATTTCTATGTTTCATGGTAAGATATAATATGACTTGCGAAGTGTTATGCATTCCTCGTCTACGATTCAAATGAATGTAAATGCGACACTTCCTTGCAAGGAAATAGCGTCTGCAGATGTCTAGGTATCGTAGCAATAGATTTCTGCTGCATCCTAAAACACGATATCGCATCTCATTTCTATGTTTCATGGTAAGATATAATATGATTTGCGAAGTGTCATGTATTCCTCGTCTACACTTCAAATGAATGTAAATGCGACACTTCCCTGCAAGGAAATAGCGTTTGCAGATGTCTACGTATCGTCGCAAAAGGGTTCTTATGATTCTTAAAACGCGATATCGGATCTCATTTCTATATTTCATGGTAAGATATAATATGATTTGCGAAGTGTTATGTATTCCTCGTCTACACTTCAAATGAATGTAAATGCGACACTTCCTTGCAAGGAAATAGCGTTTGCAGATGTCTACGTATCGTAGCAATAGAGTTCATATGATTCTTAAAACGCGATATCGCATCTCATTTCTATGTTTCATTGTAAGATATAATATGATTTGCGAAGTGTTATGTATTCCTTGTCTACACTTCAAATGAATGTAAATGCGACACTTCCTTGCAAGAAAATAGCGTTTGCAGATGTCTACGTATCGGAGCAATAGATTTCAAGTGCTTCATAAAACGAGATATTGCATCTCATATCTATGTTTCATGATAAGATATAATATTGTTTGCGAAGTGTTATGCATTCCTCGTCTACGATTCAAATGAATGTAAATGCGACACTTCCATGCAAGGAAATAGCGTTTGCAGATGTCTACGTATCGTAGCAATAGAATTCTAATGCTTCTTAAAACGCGATATCGCATCTCATTTCTATGTTTCATGGTACGATATAATATGATTTGCGAAGTGTTATGTATACCTCGTCTACACATCAAATGAATGTAAATGCGACACTTCCTTGCAAGGAAATAGCGTTTTCAGCTTGTCTACGTATCGTAGCAATAGAGTTCTTATGATTCTTAAAGCGCTATATCGCATCACATTTCTATGTTTCATGGTAAGATATAATATGATTTGCGGAGTGTTATGTATTCCTCGTCTACACTTCAAATGAATGTGAATGCGACACTTCCTCGCTAGGAAATAGCGTTTGCAGATGTCTACGAATCGTAGCAGTAGAGTTCTAATGCTTCTTAAAACGCGATATCGCATCTCATTTCTATGTTTCATGGTAAGATACAATATGATTTGCGAAGTGTTATGCATTCCTCGTCTACGATTCAAATGAATGTAAATGCGACACTTCCTTGCAAGGAAATAGCGTTTGCAAATGTCTACCTATCGTAGCAATAGTGTTCTAATGCTTCTTAAAACGCGATATCGCATCTCATTTCTAAGTTTCATGGTAAGATATAATATGATTTGCGAAGTGTCATGTATTCCTCGTCTACAATACAAATGAATGTAAATGCGACACTTCCATGCAAGGAAATAGCGTTTGCAGATGTCTACGTATCGTAGCAATAGAATTCTAATGCTTCTTAAAACGCGATATCGCATCTCATTTCTATGTTTCATGGTAAGGTATAATATGATTTGCGAAGTGTTATATATCCGTCGTCTACACTTCAAATGAATGTAAATGCGACACTTTCTTGCAAGGAAATAGCGTTTGCAGATGTCTACGTATCGTAGCAATGGATTTCTGCTGCATCCTAAAACGCGATATCGCATCACATTTCTATGTTTCATGGTAAGATATAATATGATTTGCGAAGTGTCATGTATTCCTCGTCTACACTTCAAATGAATGTAAATGCGACACTTCCCTGCAAGGAAATAGCGTTTGCAGATGTCTACGTATCGTCGCAAAAGAGTTCTTATGATTCTTAAAACGCGATGTCGGATCTCATTTCTATATTTCATGGTAAGATATAATATGATTTGCGAAGTGTTATGTATTCCTCGTCTACACTTCAAATGAATGTAAATGCGACACTTCCTTGCAAGGAAATAGCGTTTGCAGATGTCTACGTATCGTAGCAATAGAGTTCATATGATTCTTAAAACGCGATATCGCATCTCATTTCTATGTTTCATTGTAAGATATAATATGACTTGCGAAGTGTTATGCATTCCTCGTCTACGATTCAAATGAATGTAAATGCGACACTTCCTTGCAAGGAAATAGCGTCTGCAGATGTCTAGGTATCGTAGCAATAGAGTTCTAATGCTTCTTAAAACGCGATATCGCATCTCATTTCTATTTTTCATGGTAAGATACAATATGATTTGCGAAGTGTTATGTATTCCTCGTCTACATATCAAATGAATGTAAATGCGACACTACCTTGCAAGGAAATAGCGTTTGCAGATGTCTACGTATCGTAGCAATAGAGTTCTTATGATCCTTAAAACGCGATATCGCATCTCATTTCTATGTTTCATGGTAAGGTATAATATGATTTGCGAAGTGTTATATATCCGTCGTCTACACTTCAAATGAATGTAAATGCGACACTTTCTTGCAAGGAAATAGCGTTTGCAGATGTCTACGTATCGTAGCAATAGATTTCTGCTGCATCCTAAAACGCGATATCGCATCTCGTTTCTATGTTTCATGGTAAGATATAATATGATTTTCGAAGTGTCACGTATTCCTCGTCTACACTTCAAATGAATGTAAATGCGACACTTCCCTGCAAGGAAATAGCGTTTGCAGATGTCTACGTATCGTCGCAAAAGAGTTCTTGTGATTCTTAAAACGCGATATCGGATCTCATTTCTATATTTCATGGTAAGATATAATATGATTTGCGAAGTGTTATGTATTCCTCGTCTACACTTCAAATGAATGTAAATGCGACACTTCCTTGCAAGGAAATAGCGTTTGCAGATGTCTACGTATCGTAGCAATAGAGTTCATATGATTCTTAAAACGCGATATCGCATCTCATTTCTATGTTTCATTGTAAGATATAATATGATTTGCGAAGTGTTATGTATTCCTTGTCTACACTTCAAATGAATGTAAATGCGACACTTCCTTGCAAGAAAATAGCGTTTGCAGATGTCTACGTATCGGAGCAATAGATTTCAAATGCTTCATAAAACGAGATATTGCATCTCATATCTATGTTTCATGATAAGATATAATATTCTTTGCGAAGTGTTATGCATTCCTCGTCTACGATTCAAATGAATGTAAATGCGACACTTCCTTGCAAGGAAATAGCGTTTGCAAATGTCTACCTATCGTATCAATAGTGTTCTAATGCTTCTTAAAACGCGATATCGCATCTCATTTCTAAGTTTCATGGTAAGATATAATATGATTTGCGAAGTGTCATGTATTCCTCGTCTACAATTCAAATGAATGTAAATGCGACACTTCCCTGCAAGGAAATAGCGTTTGCAGATGTCTACGTATCGTCGCAAAAGAGTTCTAATGCTTCTTAAAACGCGATATCGCATCACATTTCTATGTTTCATGGTAAGATATAATATGATTTGCGAAGTGTCATGTATTCCTCGTCTACACATCAAATGAATGTAAATGCGACACTTCCTTGCAAGGAAATAGCGTTTGCAGATGTCTACGTATCGTAGCAACAGAGTTCTAATGCTTCTTAAAACGAGATATCGCATCTCATATCTATGTTTCATGATAAGATATAATATTCTTTGCGAAGTGTTATGCATTCCTCGTCTACGATTCAAATGAATGTAAATGCGACACTTTCTTGCAAGGAAATAGCGTTTGCAAATGTCTACGTATCGTGGCAAAAGAGTTCTTATGACTCTTAAAACGCGATATCCGATCTCATTTCTATATTTCATGGTAAGATATAATATGATTTGGGAAGTGTTATGTATTCCTCGTCTACACTTCAAATGAATGTAAATGCGACACTTCCTTGCAAGGAAATAGCGTTTGCAGATGTCTACGTATCGTAGCAATAGAGTTCACATGATTCTTAAAACGCGATATCGCATCTCATTTCTAGGTTTCATGGTAAGGTATAATATGATTTGCGAAGAATTATGTATTCCTTGTCTACACTTCAATTGAATGTAAATGCGACACTTCCTTGCAAGAAAATAGCGTTTGCAGATGTCTACGTATCGAAGCAATAGATTTCAAATGCTTCTTAAAACGAGATGTCGCATCTCATATCTATGTTTCATGATAAGATATAATATTCTTTGCGAAGTGTTATGCATTCCTCGTCTACACTTCAAATGAATGTAAATGCGACACTTCCTTGCTAGGAAATAGCGTCTGCAGATGGCTAGGTATCGTAGCAATAGAGTTCTAATGCTTCTTAAAACGCGATATCGCATCACATTTCTATGTTTCATGGTAAGGTATAATATGATTTGCGAAGAATTATGTATTCCTTGTCTACACTTCAATTGAATGTAAATGCGACACTTCCTTGCAAGAAAATAGCGCTTGCAGATGTCTACGTATCGAAGCAATAGATTTCAAATGCTTCTTAAAACGAGATGTCGCATCTCATATCTATGTTTCATGATAAGATATAATATTCTTTGCGAAGTGTTATGCATTCCTCGTCTACACATCAACTGAATGTAAATGCGACACTTCCTTGCTAGGAAGTAGCGTCTGCAGATGTCTAGGTATCGTAGCAATTGAGTTCTAATGCTTCTTAAAACGCGATATCGCATCTCATTTCTATGTTTCGTGGTAAGATATAATATGATTTGCGAAGTGTCATGTATTCCTCGTCTACCCTTCAAATGAATGTAAATGCGACACTTCCTTGCTAGGAAGTAGCGTCTGCAGATGTCTAGGTATCGTAGCAATAGAGTTCTAATGCTTCCTAAAACGCGATATCGCATCTCATTTCTATGTTTCGTGGTAAGATATAATATGATTTGCGAAGTGTCATGTATTCCTCGTCCACGCTTCAAATGAATGTAAATGCGACACTTCCTTGCAAGGAAATAGCGTTTGCAAATGTCTACCTATCGTAGCAATAGTGTTCTAATGCTTCCTAAAACGCGATATCGCATCTCATTTCTATGTTTCATGGTAAGATATAATATTCTTTGCGAAGTGTTATGCATTCCTCGTCTACGATTCAAATGAATGTAAATGCGACACTTCCTTGCAAGGAAATAGCGTTTGCAAATGCCTACCTATCGTATCAATAGTGTTCTAATGCTTCTTAAAACGCGATATCGCATCTCATTTCTAAGTTTCATGGTAAGATATAATATGATTTGCGAAGTGTCATGTATTCCTCATCTACAGTTCAAATGAATGTAAATGCGACACTTCCATGCAAGGAAATAGCGTTTGCAGATGTCTACGTATCGTAGCAATAGAAATCTAATGCTTCTTAAAACGCGATATCGCATCACATTTCTATGTTTCATGGTACGATATAATATGATTTGGGAAGTGTTATGTATTCCTCGTCTGCACTTCAAATGAATGTAAATGCGACACTTCCTTGCAAGGAAATAGCGTTTGCAGATGTCTACGTATCGTAGCAATAGAGTTCTTATGATTCTTAAAACGCGATATCGCATCTCATTTCTATGTTTCATGGTAAGGTATAATATGATTTGCGAAGTGTCATGTATTCCTCGTCTACACTTCAAATGAATGTAAATGCGACACTTCCCTGCAAGGAAATAGCGTTTGCAGATGTCTACGTATCGTGGCAAAAGAGTTCTTATGATTCTTAAAACGCGATATCCGATCTCATTTCTATATTTCATGGTAAGATATAATATGGTTTGGGAAGTGTTACGTATTCCTCGTCTACACTTCAAATGAATGTAAATGCGACACTTCCTTGCAAGGAAATAGCGTTTGCAGATGTCTACGTATCGTAGCAATAGAGTTCACATGATTCTTAAAACGCGATATCGCATCTCATTTCTAGGTTTCATGGTACGGTATAATATGATTTGCGAAGAATTATGTATTCCTTGTCTACACTTCAATTGAATGTAAATGCGACACTTCCTTGCAAGAAAATAGCGTTTGCAGATGTCTACGTATCGAAGCAATAGTTTTCAAATGCTTCTTAAAACGAGATATCGCATCTCATATCTATGTTTCATGATAAGATATAATATTCTTTGCGAAGTGTTATGCATTCCTCGTCTACACTTCAAATGAATGTAAATGCGACACTTCCATGCTAGGAAATAGCGTCTGCAGATGGCTAGGTATCGTAGCAATAGAGTTCTAATGCTTCTTAAAACGCGATATCGCATCACATTTCTATGTTTCATGGTAAGATATAATATGATTTGCGAAGTGTCATGTATTCCTCGTCTACACTACAAATGAATGTAAATGCGACACTTCCTTGCAAGGAAATAGCGTTTGCAGATGTCAACGTATCGTAGCAATAGAGTTCTAATGCTTCTTAAAACGCGATATCGCATCTCATTTCTATGTTTCATGGTAAGATATAATATGATTTGCGAAGTGTTATGTATTCCTCGTCTACATATCAAATGAATGTAAATGCGACACTACCTTGCAAGGAAATAGCGTTTGCAGATGTCTACGTATCGTAGCAATAGAGTTCTTATGATCCTTAAAACGCGATATCGCATCTCATTTCTATGTTTCATGGTAAGGTATAATATGATTTGCGAAGTGTTATATATCCGTCGTCTACACTTCAAATGAATGTAAATGCGACACTTTCTTGCAAGGAAATAGCGTTTGCAGATGTCTACGTATCGTAGCAATAGATTTCTGCTGCATCCTAAAACGCGATATCGCATCTCGTTTCTATGTTTCATGGTAAGATATAATATGATTTTCGAAGTGTCACGTATTCCTCGTCTACACTTCAAATGAATGTAAATGCGACACTTCCCTGCAAGGAAATAGCGTTTGCAGATGTCTACGTATCGTCGCAAAAGAGTTCTTGTGATTCTTAAAACGCGATATCGGATCTCATTTCTATATTTCATGGTAAGATATAATATGATTTGCGAAGTGTTATGTATTCCTCGTCTACACTTCAAATGAATGTAAATGCGACACTTCCTTGCAAGGAAATAGCGTTTGCAGATGTCTACGTATCGTAGCAATAGAGTTCATATGATTCTTAAAACGCGATATCGCATCTCATTTCTATGTTTCATGATAAGATATAATATTCTTTGCGAAGTGTTATGCATTCCTCGTCTACGATTCAAATGAATGTAAATGCGACACTTCCTTGCAAGGAAATAGCGTTTGCAAATGTCTACCTATCGTATCAATAGTGTTCTAATGCTTCTTAAACGCGATATCGCATCTCATTTCTAAGTTTCATGGTAAGATATAATATGATTTGCGAAGTGTCATGTATTCCTCGTCTACAATTCAAATGAATGTAAATGCGACACTTCCCTGCAAGGAAATAGCGTTTGCAGATGTCTACGTATCGTCGCAAAAGAGTTCTAATGCTTCTTAAAACGCGATATCGCATCACATTTCTATGTTTCATGGTAAGATATAATATGATTTGCGAAGTGTCATGTATTCCTCGTCTACACATCAAATGAATGTAAATGCGACACTTCCTTGCAAGGAAATAGCGTTTGCAGATGTCTACGTATCGTAGCAACAGAGTTCTAATGCTTCTTAAAACGAGATATCGCATCTCATATCTATGTTTCATGATAAGATATAATATTCTTTGCGAAGTGTTATGCATTCCTCGTCTACGATTCAAATGAATGTAAATGCGACACTTTCTTGCAAGGAAATAGCGTTTGCAAATGTCTACGTATCGTGGCAAAAGAGTTCTTATGACTCTTAAAACGCGATATCCGATCTCATTTCTATATTTCATGGTAAGATATAATATGATTTGGGAAGTGTTATGTATTCCTCGTCTACACTTCAAATGAATGTAAATGCGACACTTCCTTGCAAGGAAATAGCGTTTGCAGATGTCTACGTATCGTAGCAATAGAGTTCACATGATTCTTAAAACGCGATATCGCATCTCATTTCTAGGTTTCATGGTAAGGTATAATATGATTTGCGAAGAATTATGTATTCCTTGTCTACACTTCAATTGAATGTAAATGCGACACTTCCTTGCAAGAAAATAGCGTTTGCAGATGTCTACGTATCGAAGCAATAGATTTCAAATGCTTCTTAAAACGAGATGTCGCATCTCATATCTATGTTTCATGATAAGATATAATATTCTTTGCGAAGTGTTATGCATTCCTCGTCTACACTTCAAATGAATGTAAATGCGACACTTCCTTGCTAGGAAATAGCGTCTGCAGATGGCTAGGTATCGTAGCAATAGAGTTCTAATGCTTCTTAAAACGCGATATCGCATCACATTTCTATGTTTCATGGTAAGGTATAATATGATTTGCGAAGAATTATGTATTCCTTGTCTACACTTCAATTGAATGTAAATGCGACACTTCCTTGCAAGAAAATAGCGTTTGCAGATGTCTACGTATCGAAGCAATAGATTTCAAATGCTTCTTAAAACGAGATGTCGCATCTCATATCTATGTTTCATGGTAAGATATAATATGATTTGCGAAGTGTTATATATCCGTCGTCTATACTTCAAATGAATGTAAATGCGACACTTTCTCGCAAGGAAATAGCGTTTGCTGATGTCTACGTATCGTAGCAATGGATTTCTGCTGCATCTTAAAACGCGATATCGCATCTCATTTCTATGTTTCATGGTAAGATATAATATGATTTGCGAAGTGTCATGTATTCCCCGTCTACACTTCAAGTGAATGTAAATGCGACACTTCCTTGGAAGGAAATAGCGTTTGCAGATGTCAACGTATCGTAGCAATAGAGTTCTAATGCTTCTTAAAACGCGATATCGCATCTCATTTCTATGTTTCATGGTAAGATATAATATGATTTGCGAAGTGTTATGTATTCCTCGTCTACACATCAACTGAATGTAAATGCGACACTTCCTTGCTAGGAAGTAGCGTCTGCAGATGTCTAGGTATCGTAGCAATTGAGTTCTAATGCTTCTTAAAACGCGATATCGCATCTCATTTCTATGTTTCGTGGTAAGATATAATATGATTTGCGAAGTGTCATGTATTCCTCGTCTACCCTTCAAATGAATGTAAATGCGACACTTCCTTGCTAGGAAGTAGCGTCTGCAGATGTCTAGGTATCGTAGCAATAGAGTTCTAATGCTTCCTAAAACGCGATATCGCATCTCATTTCTATGTTTCGTGGTAAGATATAATATGATTTGCGAAGTGTCATGTATTCCTCGTCCACGCTTCAAATGAATGTAAATGCGACACTTCCTTGCAAGGAAATAGCGTTTGCAAATGTCTACCTATCGTAGCAATAGTGTTCTAATGCTTCCTAAAACGCGATATCGCATCTCATTTCTATGTTTCATGGTAAGATATAATATGATTTGCGAAGTGTTATGTATTCCTCGCCTACACATCAAATGAATGTAAATGTTACACTTCCTTGCAAGGAAATAGCGTTTGCAGATGTCTACGTATCGTAGCAATAGAGTTCTTATGATCCTTAAAACGCGATATCGCATCCCATTTCTATGTTTCATGGTAAGATATAATATGATTTGCGAAGTGTTATGTATTCCTTGTCTACACTTCAAATGAATGTAAATGCGACACTTCCTTGCAAGAAAATAGCGTTTGCAGATGTCTACGTATCGAAGCAATAGATTTCAAATGCTTCTTAAAACGAGATATTGCATCTCATATCTATGCTTCATGATAAGATATAATATTCTTTGCGAAGTGTTATGCATTCCCCGTCTACGATTCAAATGAATGTAAATGCGACTCTTCCTTGCAAGGAAATAGCGTTTGCAAATGTCTACCTATCGTAGCAGTAGTGTTCTAATGCTTCTTAGAACGCGATGTCGCATCTCATTTCTATGTTTCATGGTAAGATATAATATGATTTGCGAAGTGTTATGTATTCCTCGTCTACACATCAACTGAATGTAAATGCGACACGTCCTTGCTAGGAAGTAGCGTCTGCAGATGTCTAGGTATCGTAGCAATTGAGTTCTAATGCTTCTTAAAACGCGATATCGCATCTCATTTCTATGTTTCATGGTAAGGTATAATATGATTTGCGAAGTGTCATGTATTCCTCGTCTACACTTCAAATGAATGTAAATGCAACACTTCCCTGCAAGGAAATAGCGTTTGCAGATGTCTACGTATCGTCGCAAAAGAGTTCTTATGATTCTTAAAACGCGATATCCGATCTCATTTCTATATTTCATGGTAAGATATAATATGATTTGGGAAGTGTTATGTATTCCTCGTCTACACTTCAAATGAATGTAAATGCGACACTTCCTTGCAAGGAAATAGCGTTTGCAGATGTCTACGTATCGTAGCAATAGAGTTCACATGATTCTTAAAACGCGATATCGCATCTCATTTCTAGGTTTCATGGTAAGATATAATATGATTTGCGAAGTGTTACGTATTCCTTGTCTACACTTCAAATGAATGTAAATGCGACACTTCCTTGCAAGAAAATAGCGTTTGCAGATGTCTACGTACCGAAGCAATAGATTTCAAATGCTTCTTAAAACGAGATATCGCATCTCATATCTATGTTCCATGATAAGATATAATATTCTTTGCGAAGTGTTATGCATTCCTCGTCTACGATTCAAATGAATGTAAATGCGAAACTTCCTTGCAAGGAAATAACGTTTGCAAATGTCTACGTATCGTAGCAATAGAGTTCTTATGATTCTTAAAGCGCGATACCGCATCACATTTCGATGTTTCATGGTAAGATATAATATGATTTGCGGAGTGTTATGTATTCCTCGTCTACACTTCAAATGAATGTGAATGCGACACTTCCTTGCAAGGAAATAGCGTTTGCAGATGTCTACGTATCGTAGCAATGGATTTCTGCTGCTTCTTAAAACGCGATATCGCATCTCATTTCTATGTTTCATGGTAAGGTATAATATGATTTGCGAAGTGTTATGTATTCCTCGTCTACAATTCAAATGAATGTAAATGCGACACTTCCCTGCAAGGAAATAGCGTTTGCAGATGTCTACGTATCGTCGCAAAAGAGTTCTAATGCTTCTTAAAACGCGATATCGCATCACATTTCTATGTTTCATGGTAAGATATAATATGATTTGCGAAGTGTCATGTATTCCTCGTCTACACATCAAATGAATGTAAATGCGACACTTCCTTGCAAGGAAATAGCGTTTGCAGATGTCTACGTATCGTAGCAACAGAGTTCTAATGCTTCTTAAAACGAGATATCGCATCTCATATCTATGTTTCATGATAAGATATAATATTCTTTGCGAAGTGTTATGCATTCCTCGTCTACGATTCAAATGAATGTAAATGCGACACTTTCTTGCAAGGAAATAGCGTTTGCAAATGTCTACGTATCGTGGCAAAAGAGTTCTTATGACTCTTAAAACGCGATATCCGATCTCATTTCTATATTTCATGGTAAGATATAATATGATTTGGGAAGTGTTATGTATTCCTCGTCTACACTTCAAATGAATGTAAATGCGACACTTCCTTGCAAGGAAATAGCGTTTGCAGATGTCTACGTATCGTAGCAATAGAGTTCACATGATTCTTAAAACGCGATATCGCATCTCATTTCTAGGTTTCATGGTAAGGTATAATATGATTTGCGAAGAATTATGTATTCCTTGTCTACACTTCAATTGAATGTAAATGCGACACTTCCTTGCAAGAAAATAGCGTTTGCAGATGTCTACGTATCGAAGCAATAGATTTCAAATGCTTCTTAAAACGAGATGTCGCATCTCATATCTATGTTTCATGATAAGATATAATATTCTTTGCGAAGTGTTATGCATTCCTCGTCTACACTTCAAATGAATGTAAATGCGACACTTCCTTGCTAGGAAATAGCGTCTGCAGATGGCTAGGTATCGTAGCAATAGAGTTCTAATGCTTCTTAAAACGCGATATCGCATCACATTTCTATGTTTCATGGTAAGGTATAATATGATTTGCGAAGAATTATGTATTCCTTGTCTACACTTCAATTGAATGTAAATGCGACACTTCCTTGCAAGAAAATAGCGTTTGCAGATGTCTACGTATCGAAGCAATAGATTTCAAATGCTTCTTAAAACGAGATGTCGCATCTCATATCTATGTTTCATGGTAAGATAATATATGATTTGCGAAGTGTTATATATCCGTCGTCTATACTTCAAATGAATGTAAATGCGACACTTTCTCGCAAGGAAATAGCGTTTGCTGATGTCTACGTATCGTAGCAATGGATTTCTGCTGCATCTTAAAACGCGATATCGCATCTCATTTCTATGTTTCATGGTAAGATATAATATGATTTGCGAAGTGTCATGTATTCCCCGTCTACACTTCAAGTGAATGTAAATGCGACACTTCCTTGGAAGGAAATAGCGTTTGCAGATGTCAACGTATCGTAGCAATAGAGTTCTAATGCTTCTTAAAACGCGATATCGCATCTCATTTCTATGTTTCATGGTAAGATATAATATGATTTGCGAAGTGTTATGTATTCCTCGTCTACACATCAACTGAATGTAAATGCGACACTTCCTTGCTAGGAAGTAGCGTCTGCAGATGTCTAGGTATCGTAGCAATTGAGTTCTAATGCTTCTTAAAACGCGATATCGCATCTCATTTCTATGTTTCGTGGTAAGATATAATATGATTTGCGAAGTGTCATGTATTCCTCGTCTACCCTTCAAATGAATGTAAATGCGACACTTCCTTGCTAGGAAGTAGCGTCTGCAGATGTCTAGGTATCGTAGCAATAGAGTTCTAATGCTTCCTAAAACGCGATATCGCATCTCATTTCTATGTTTCGTGGTAAGATATAATATGATTTGCGAAGTGTCATGTATTCCTCGTCCACGCTTCAAATGAATGTAAATGCGACACTTCCTTGCAAGGAAATAGCGTTTGCAAATGTCTACCTATCGTAGCAATAGTGTTCTAATGCTTCCTAAAACGCGATATCGCATCTCATTTCTATGTTTCATGGTAAGATATAATATGATTTGCGAAGTGTTATGTATTCCTCGTCTACACATCAAATGAATGTAAATGTTACACTTCCTTGCAAGGAAATAGCGTTTGCAGATGTCTACGTATCGTAGCAATAGAGTTCTTATGATCCTTAAAACGCGATATCGCATCCCATTTCTATGTTTCATGGTAAGATATAATATGATTTGCGAAGTGTTATGTATTCCTTGTCTACACTTCAAATGAATGTAAATGCGACACTTCCTTGCAAGAAAATAGCGTTTGCAGATGTCTACGTATCGAAGCAATAGATTTCAAATGCTTCTTAAAACGAGATATTGCATCTCATATCTATGCTTCATGATAAGATATAATATTCTTTGCGAAGTGTTATGCATTCCCCGTCTACGATTCAAATGAATGTAAATGCGACTCTTCCTTGCAAGGAAATAGCGTTTGCAAATGTCTACCTATCGTAGCAGTAGTGTTCTAATGCTTCTTAGAACGCGATGTCGCATCTCATTTCTATGTTTCATGGTAAGATATAATATGATTTGCGAAGTGTTATGTATTCCTCGTCTACACATCAACTGAATGTAAATGCGACACGTCCTTGCTAGGAAGTAGCGTCTGCAGATGTCTAGGTATCGTAGCAATTGAGTTCTAATGCTTCTTAAAACGCGATATCGCATCTCATTTCTATGTTTCATGGTAAGGTATAATATGATTTGCGAAGTGTCATGTATTCCTCGTCTACACTTCAAATGAATGTAAATGCAACACTTCCCTGCAAGGAAATAGCGTTTGCAGATGTCTACGTATCGTCGCAAAAGAGTTCTTATGATTCTTAAAACGCGATATCCGATCTCATTTCTATATTTCATGGTAAGATATAATATGATTTGGGAAGTGTTATGTATTCCTCGTCTACACTTCAAATGAATGTAAATGCGACACTTCCTTGCAAGGAAATAGCGTTTGCAGATGTCTACGTATCGTAGCAATAGAGTTCACATGATTCTTAAAACGCGATATCGCATCTCATTTCTAGGTTTCATGGTAAGATATAATATGATTTGCGAAGTGTTATGTATTCCTTGTCTACACTTCAAATGAATGTAAATGCGACACTTCCTTGCAAGAAAATAGCGTTTGCAGATGTCTACGTACCGAAGCAATAGATTTCAAATGCTTCTTAAAACGAGATATCGCATCTCATATCTATGTTCCATGATAAGATATAATATTCTTTGCGAAGTGTTATGCATTCCTCGTCTACGATTCAAATGAATGTAAATGCGAAACTTCCTTGCAAGGAAATAACGTTTGCAAATGTCTACGTATCGTAGCAATAGAGTTCTTATGATTCTTAAAGCGCGATACCGCATCACATTTCGATGTTTCATGGTAAGATATAATATGATTTGCGGAGTGTTATGTATTCCTCGTCTACACTTCAAATGAATGTGAATGCGACACTTCCTTGCAAGGAAATAGCGTTTGCAGATGTCTACGTATCGTAGCAATGGATTTCTGCTGCTTCTTAAAACGCGATATCGCATCTCATTTCTATGTTTCATGGTAAGATATAATATGATTTGCGAAGTGTTATGTATTCCTCGTCTACGATTCAAATGAATGTAAATGCGACACTTCCTTGCAAGGAAATAACGTTTGCAAATGTCTACGTATCGTAGCAATAGAGTTCTTATGATTCTTAAAGCGCGATATCGCATCACATTTCTATGTTTCATGGTAAGATATAATATGATTTGCGGAGTGTTATGTATTCCTCGTCTACACTTCAAATGAATGTGAATGCGACACTTCCTTGCAAGGAAATAGCGTTTGCAGATGTCTACGTATCGTAGCAACAGAGTTCTAATGCTTCTTAAAACGCGATATCGCATCTCATTTCTATGTTTCATGGTAAGATATAATATGATTTGCGAAGTGTTATGTACTCCTCGTCTACACATCAAATGAATGTAAATGCGACACTTCCTTGCTAGGAAATAGCGTTTGCAGATGTCTACGTATCGTAGCAATAGAGTTCTAATGCTTCTTAAAACGCGATATCGCATCTCATTTCTATGTTTCATGGTAAGATATAATATGATTTGCGAAGTGTTATGTATTCCTCGTCTACACTTCAAATGAATGTAAATGCGACACTTCCTTGCAAGGAAATAGCGTTTGCAAATGTCTACGTATCGTAGCAATAGAGTTCTTATGATCCTTAAAGCGCGATATCGCATCACATTTCTATGTTTCATGGTAAGATATAATATGATTTGCGAAGTGTCATGTATTCCTCGTCTACACTTCAAATGAATGTAAATGCGACACTTGCTTGCAAGGAAATAGCGTTTGCAGATGTCTACGTATCGAAGCAATAGATTTCAAATGCTTCTTAAAACGAGATATTGCATCTCATATCTACGTTTCATGATAAGATATAATATTCATTGCGAAGTGTTATGCATTCCTCGTCTACGATTCAAATGAAAGTAAATGCGACACTTCCTTGCAAGGAAATAGCGATTGCAGATGTCTACGTATCGTAGCAATAGATTTCAAATGCTTCTTAAAACGAGATATTGCATCTCATATCTATGCTTCATGATAAGATATAATATTCTTTGCGAAGTGTTATGCATTCCTCGTCTACGATTCAAATGAATGTAAATGCGACACTTCCTTGCAAGGAAATAGCGTTTGCAAATGTCTACGTATCGTAGCAATAGAGTTCTTATGATTCTTAAAGCGCGATATCGCATCACATTTCTATGTTTCATGGTAAGATATAATATGATTTGCGGAGTGTTACGTATTCCTCGTCTACACTTCAAATGAATGTGAATGCGACACTTCCTTGCAAGGAAATAGCGTTTGCAGATGTCTACGTATCGTAGCAATGGATTTCTGCTGCTTCTTAAAACGCGATATCGCATCTCATTTCTATGTTTCATGGTAAGATATAATATGATTTGCGAAGTGTTATGTATTCCTCGTCTACACTTCAAATGAATGTAAATGCGACACTTCCTTGCAAGGAAATAGCGTTTGCAAATGTCTACCTATCGTAGCAATAGTGTTCTAATGCTTCTTAAAACGCGATATCGCATCTCATTTCTATGTTTCATGGTAAGATATAATATGATTTGCGAAGTGTTATGTATTCCTCGCCTACACATCAAATGAATGTATATGTTACACTTCCTTGCAAGGAAATAGCGTTTGCAGATATCTACGTATCGTAGCAGTAGAGTTCTTATGATCCTTAAAACGCGATATCGCATCCCATTTCTATGTTTCATGGTAAGATATAATATGATTTGCGAAGTGTTATGTATTCCTTGTCTACACTTCAAATGAATGTAAATGCGACACTTCCTTGCAAGAAAATAGCGTTTGCAGATGTCTACGTATCGAAGCAATAGATTTCAAATGCTTCTTAAAACGAGATATTGCATCTCATATCTATGCTTCATGATAAGATATAATATTCTTTGCGAAGTGTTATGCATTCCCCGTCTACGATTCAAATGAATGTAAATGCGACTCTTCCTTGCAAGGAAATAGCGTTTGCAAATGTCTACCTATCGCAGCAGTAGTGTTCTAATGCTTCTTAGAACGCGATGTCGCATCTCATTCCTATGTTTCATGGTAAGATATAATATGATTTGCGAAGTGTTATGTATTCCTCGTCTACACATCAACTGAATGTAAATGCGACACTTCCTTGCTAGGAAGTAGCGTCTGCAGATGTCTGGGTATCGTAGCAATTGAGTTCTAATGCTTCTTAAAACGCGATATCGCATCTCATTTCTATGTTTCATGGTAAGATATAATATGATTTGCGAAGTGTCATGTATTCCCCGTCTACACTTCAAGTGAATGTAAATGCGACACTTCCTTGGAAGGAAATAGCGTTTGCAGATGTCAACGTATCGTAGCAATAGAGTTCTAATGCTTCTTAAAACGCGATATCGCATCTCATTTCTATGTTTCATGGTAAGATATAATATGATTTGCGAAGTGTTATGTATTCCTCGTCTACACATCAACTGAATGTAAATGCGACACTTCCTTGCTAGGAAGTAGCGTCTGCAGATGTCTAGGTATCGTAGCAATTGAGTTCTAATGCTTCTTAAAACGCGATATCGCATCTCATTTCTATGTTTCGTGGTAAGATATAATATGATTTGCGAAGTGTCATGTATTCCTCGTCTACCCTTCAAATGAATGTAAATGCGACACTTCCTTGCTAGGAAGTAGCGTCTGCAGATGTCTAGGTATCGTAGCAATAGAGTTCTAATGCTTCCTAAAACGCGATATCGCATCTCATTTCTATGTTTCGTGGTAAGATATAATATGATTTGCGAAGTGTCATGTATTCCTCGTCCACGCTTCAAATGAATGTAAATGCGACACTTCCTTGCAAGGAAATAGCGTTTGCAAATGTCTACCTATCGTAGCAATAGTGTTCTAATGCTTCTTAAAACGCGATATCGCATCTCATTTCTATGTTTCATGGTAAGATATAATATGATTTGCGAAGTGTTATGTATTCCTCGTCTACACATCAAATGAATGTAAATGTTACACTTCCTTGCAAGGAAATAGCGTTTGCAGATGTCTACGTATCGTAGCAGTAGAGTTCTTATGATCCTTAAAACGCGATATCGCATCCCATTTCTATGTTTCATGGTAAGATATAATATGATTTGCGAAGTGTTATGTATTCCTTGTCTACACTTCAAACGAATGTAAATGCGACACTTCCTTGCAAGAAAATAGCGTTTGCAGATGTCTACGTATCGAAGCAATAGATTTCAAATGCTTCTTAAAACGAGATATTGCATCTCATATCTATGCTTCATGATAAGATATAATATTCTTTGCGAAGTGTTATGCATTCCCCGTCTACGATTCAAATGAATGTAAATGCGACTCTTCCTTGCAAGGAAATAGCGTTTGCAAATGTCTACCTATCGTAGCAGTAGTGTTCTAATGCTTCTTAGAACGCGATGTCGCATCTCATTTCTATGTTTCATGGTAAGATATAATATGATTTGCGAAGTGTTATGTATTCCTCGTCTACACATCAACTGAATGTAAATGCGACACTTCCTTGCTAGGAAGTAGCGTCTGCAGATGTCTAGGTATCGTAGCAATTGAGTTCTAATGCTTCTTAAAACGCGATATCGCATCTCATTTCTATGTTTCATGGTAAGGTATAATATGATTTGCGAAGTGTCATGTATTCCTCGTCTACACTTCAAATGAATGTAAATGCGACACTTCCCTGCAAGGAAATAGCGTTTGCAGATGTCTACGTATCGTCGCAAAAGAGTTCTTATGATTCTTAAAACGCGATATCCGATCTCATTTCTATATTTCATGGTAAGATATAATATGATTTGGGAAGTGTTATGTATTCCTCGTCTACACTTCAAATGAATGTAAATGTTACACTTCCTTGCTAGGAAGTAGCGTCTGCAGATGTCTAGGTATCGTAGCAATAGAGTTCACATGATTCTTAAAAGGCGATATCGCATCTCATTTCTAGGTTTCATGGTAAGATATAATATGATTTGCGAAGTGTTATGTATTCCTTGTCTACACTTCAAATGAATGTAAATGCGACACTTCCTTGCAAGAAAATAGCGTTTGCAGATGTCTACGTATCGAAGCAATAGATTTCAAATGCTTCTTAAAACGAGATATCGCATCTCATATCTATGTTCCATGATAAGATATAATATTCTTTGCGAAGTGTTATGCATTCCTCGTCTACGATTCAAATGAAAGTAAATGCGACACTTCCTTGCAAGGAAATAGCGATTGCAGATGTCTACGTATCGTAGCAATAGAGTTCATATGATTCTTAAAACGCGATATCGCATCTCATATCTATGTTTCAAGATAAGATATAATATTCATTGCGAAGTGTTATGCATTCCTCGTCTACGATTCAAATGAAAGTAAATGCGACACTTCGTTGCAAGGAAATAGCGATTGCAGATGTCTACGTATCGTAGCAGTAGAGTTCTAAAGCTTCTTAAAACGCGATATCGCATCTCATTTCTATGTTTCATGGTAAGATATAATATGATTTGCGAAGTGTTATGTATTTCTCGTCTACACTTCAAATGAATGTAAATGCGACACTTTCTTGCAAGGAAATAGCGTTTGCAGATGTCTACGTATCGTAGCAATAGAGATCTTGTGATTCTTAAAACGCGATATCCCATCTCATTTCTATGTTTCATGGTAAGATATAATATGATTTGCGAAGTGTCATGTATTCCTCGTCCACACTTCAAATGAATGTAAATGCGACACTTCCTTGCTAGGAAATAGCGTCTGCAGATGTCTACGTATCGTAGAAATAGAGTTCTAATGCTTCTTAAAACGCGATATCGCATCTCATTTCTATGTTTCATGGTAAGATATAATATGATTTGCGAAGTGTTATGTATTCCTCGTCTACACTTCAAATGAATGTAAATGCGACACTTCCTTGCAAGAAAATAGCGTTTGCAGATGTCTACGTATCGAAGCAATAGATTTCAAATGCTTCTTAAAACGAGATATTGCATCTCATATCTATGCTTCATGATGAGATATAATATTCTTTGCGAAGTGTTATGCATTCCTCGTCTACGATTCAAATGAATGTAAATGCGACACTTCCTTGCAAGGAAATAGCGTTTGCAAATGTCTACGTATCGTAGCAATAGAGTTCTTATGATTCTTAAAGCGCGATATCGCATCACATTTCTATGTTTCATGGTAAGATATAATATGATTTGCGGAGTGTTATGTATTCCTCGTCTACACTTCAAATGAATGTGAATGCGACACTTCCTTGCAAGGAAATAGCGTTTGCAGATGTCTACGTATCGTAGCAATGGATTTCTGCTGCTTCTTAAAACGCGATATCGCATCTCATTTCTATGTTTCATTGTAAGATATAATATGATTTGCGAAGTGTTATGTATTCCTTGTCTACACTTCAAATGAATGTAAATGCGACACTTCCTTGCAAGAAAATAGCGTTTGCAGATGTCTACGTATCGGAGCAATAGATTTCAAATGCTTCATAAAACGAGATATTGCATCTCATATCTATGTTTCATGATAAGATATAATATTCTTTGCGAAGTGTTATGCATTCCTCGTCTACGATTCAAATGAATGTAAATGCGACACTTCCTTGCAAGGAAATAGCGTTTGCAAATGTCTACCTATCGTATCAATAGTGTTCTAATGCTTCTTAAAACGCGATATCGCATCTCATTTCTAAGTTTCATGGTAAGATATAATATGATTTGCGAAGTGTCATGTATTCCTCGTCTACAATTCAAATGAATGTAAATGCGACACTTCCCTGCAAGGAAATAGCGTTTGCAGATGTCTACGTATCGTCGCAAAAGAGTTCTAATGCTTCTTAAAACGCGATATCGCATCACATTTCTATGTTTCATGGTAAGATATAATATGATTTGCGAAGTGTCATGTATTCCTCGTCTACACATCAAATGAATGTAAATGCGACACTTCCTTGCAAGGAAATAGCGTTTGCAGATGTCTACGTATCGTAGCAACAGAGTTCTAATGCTTCTTAAAACGAGATATCGCATCTCATATCTATGTTTCATGATAAGATATAATATTCTTTGCGAAGTGTTATGCATTCCTCGTCTACGATTCAAATGAATGTAAATGCGACACTTTCTTGCAAGGAAATAGCGTTTGCAAATGTCTACGTATCGTGGCAAAAGAGTTCTTATGACTCTTAAAACGCGATATCCGATCTCATTTCTATATTTCATGGTAAGATATAATATGATTTGGGAAGTGTTATGTATTCCTCGTCTACACTTCAAATGAATGTAAATGCGACACTTCCTTGCAAGGAAATAGCGTTTGCAGATGTCTACGTATCGAAGCAATAGATTTCAAATGCTTCTTAAAACGAGATGTCGCATCTCATATCTATGTTTCATGATAAGATATAATATTCTTTGCGAAGTGTTATGCATTCCTCGTCTACACTTCAAATGAATGTAAATGCGACACTTCCTTGCTAGGAAATAGCGTCTGCAGATGGCTAGGTATCGTAGCAATAGAGTTCTAATGCTTCTTAAAACGCGATATCGCATCACATTTCTATGTTTCATGGTAAGGTATAATATGATTTGCGAAGAATTATGTATTCCTTGTCTACACTTCAATTGAATGTAAATGCGACACTTCCTTGCAAGAAAATAGCGTTTGCAGATGTCTACGTATCGAAGCAATAGATTTCAAATGCTTCTTAAAACGAGATGTCGCATCTCATATCTATGTTTCATGATAAGATATAATATTCTTTGCGAAGTGTTATGCATTCCTCGTCTACACATCAACTGAATGTAAATGCGACACTTCCTTGCTAGGAAGTAGCGTCTGCAGATGTCTAGGTATCGTAGCAATTGAGTTCTAATGCTTCTTAAAACGCGATATCGCATCTCATTTCTATGTTTCGTGGTAAGATATAATATGATTTGCGAAGTGTCATGTATTCCTCGTCTACCCTTCAAATGAATGTAAATGCGACACTTCCTTGCTAGGAAGTAGCGTCTGCAGATGTCTAGGTATCGTAGCAATAGAGTTCTAATGCTTCCTAAAACGCGATATCGCATCTCATTTCTATGTTTCGTGGTAAGATATAATATGATTTGCGAAGTGTCATGTATTCCTCGTCCACGCTTCAAATGAATGTAAATGCGACACTTCCTTGCAAGGAAATAGCGTTTGCAAATGTCTACCTATCGTAGCAATAGTGTTCTAATGCTTCCTAAAACGCGATATCGCATCTCATTTCTATGTTTCATGGTAAGATATAATATTCTTTGCGAAGTGTTATGCATTCCTCGTCTACGATTCAAATGAATGTAAATGCGACACTTCCTTGCAAGGAAATAGCGTTTGCAAATGTCTACCTATCGTATCAATAGTGTTCTAATGCTTCTTAAAACGCGATATCGCATCTCATTTCTAAGTTTCATGGTAAGATATAATATGATTTGCGAAGTGTCATGTATTCCTCATCTACAGTTCAAATGAATGTAAATGCGACACTTCCATGCAAGGAAATAGCGTTTGCAGATGTCTACGTATCGTAGCAATAGAAATCTAATGCTTCTTAAAACGCGATATCGCATCACATTTCTATGTTTCATGGTACGATATAATATGATTTGGGAAGTGTTATGTATTCCTCGTCTGCACTTCAAATGAATGTAAATGCGACACTTCCTTGCAAGGAAATAGCGTTTGCAGATGTCTACGTATCGTAGCAATAGAGTTCTTATGATTCTTAAAACGCGATATCGCATCTCATTTCTATGTTTCATGGTAAGGTATAATATGATTTGCGAAGTGTCATGTATTCCTCGTCTACACTTCAAATGAATGTAAATGCGACACTTCCCTGCAAGGAAATAGCGTTTGCAGATGTCTACGTATCGTGGCAAAAGAGTTCTTATGATTCTTAAAACGCGATATCCGATCTCATTTCTATATTTCATGGTAAGATATAATATGGTTTGGGAAGTGTTACGTATTCCTCGTCTACACTTCAAATGAATGTAAATGCGACACTTCCTTGCAAGGAAATAGCGTTTGCAGATGTCTACGTATCGTAGCAATAGAGTTCACATGATTCTTAAAACGCGATATCGCATCTCATTTCTAGGTTTCATGGTACGGTATAATATGATTTGCGAAGAATTATGTATTCCTTGTCTACACTTCAATTGAATGTAAATGCGACACTTCCTTGCAAGAAAATAGCGTTTGCAGATGTCTACGTATCGAAGCAATAGTTTTCAAATGCTTCTTAAAACGAGATATCGCATCTCATATCTATGTTTCATGATAAGATATAATATTCTTTGCGAAGTGTTATGCATTCCTCGTCTACACTTCAAATGAATGTAAATGCGACACTTCCTTGCTAGGAAATAGCGTCTGCAGATGGCTAGGTATCGTAGCAATAGAGTTCTAATGCTTCTTAAAACGCGATATCGCATCACATTTCTATGTTTCATGGTAAGATATAATATGATTTGCGAAGTGTCATGTATTCCTCGTCTACACTACAAATGAATGTAAATGCGACACTTCCTTGCAAGGAAATAGCGTTTGCAGATGTCAACGTATCGTAGCAATAGAGTTCTAATGCTTCTTAAAACGCGATATCGCATCTCATTTCTATGTTTCATGGTAAGATATAATATGATTTGCGAAGTGTTATGTATTCCTCGTCTACATATCAAATGAATGTAAATGCGACACTACCTTGCAAGGAAATAGCGTTTGCAGATGTCTACGTATCGTAGCAATAGAGTTCTTATGATCCTTAAAACGCGATATCGCATCTCATTTCTATGTTTCATGGTAAGGTATAATATGATTTGCGAAGTGTTATATATCCGTCGTCTACACTTCAAATGAATGTAAATGCGACACTTTCTTGCAAGGAAATAGCGTTTGCAGATGTCTACGTATCGTAGCAATAGATTTCTGCTGCATCCTAAAACGCGATATCGCATCTCGTTTCTATGTTTCATGGTAAGATATAATATGATTTTCGAAGTGTCACGTATTCCTCGTCTACACTTCAAATGAATGTAAATGCGACACTTCCCTGCAAGGAAATAGCGTTTGCAGATGTCTACGTATCGTCGCAAAAGAGTTCTTGTGATTCTTAAAACGCGATATCGGATCTCATTTCTATATTTCATGGTAAGATATAATATGATTTGCGAAGTGTTATGTATTCCTCGTCTACACTTCAAATGAATGTAAATGCGACACTTCCTTGCAAGGAAATAGCGTTTGCAGATGTCTACGTATCGTAGCAATAGAGTTCATATGATTCTTAAAACGCGATATCGCATCTCATTTCTATGTTTCATGATAAGATATAATATTCTTTGCGAAGTGTTATGCATTCCTCGTCTACGATTCAAATGAATGTAAATGCGACACTTCCTTGCAAGGAAATAGCGTTTGCAAATGTCTACCTATCGTATCAATAGTGTTCTAATGCTTCTTAAAACGCGATATCGCATCTCATTTCTAAGTTTCATGGTAAGATATAATATGATTTGCGAAGTGTCATGTATTCCTCGTCTACAATTCAAATGAATGTAAATGCGACACTTCCCTGCAAGGAAATAGCGTTTGCAGATGTCTACGTATCGTCGCAAAAGAGTTCTAATGCTTCTTAAAACGCGATATCGCATCACATTTCTATGTTTCATGGTAAGATATAATATGATTTGCGAAGTGTCATGTATTCCTCGTCTACACATCAAATGAATGTAAATGCGACACTTCCTTGCAAGGAAATAGCGTTTGCAGATGTCTACGTATCGTAGCAACAGAGTTCTAATGCTTCTTAAAACGAGATATCGCATCTCATATCTATGTTTCATGATAAGATATAATATTCTTTGCGAAGTGTTATGCATTCCTCGTCTACGATTCAAATGAATGTAAATGCGACACTTTCTTGCAAGGAAATAGCGTTTGCAAATGTCTACGTATCGTGGCAAAAGAGTTCTTATGACTCTTAAAACGCGATATCCGATCTCATTTCTATATTTCATGGTAAGATATAATATGATTTGGGAAGTGTTATGTATTCCTCGTCTACACTTCAAATGAATGTAAATGCGACACTTCCTTGCAAGGAAATAGCGTTTGCAGATGTCTACGTATCGTAGCAATAGAGTTCACATGATTCTTAAAACGCGATATCGCATCTCATTTCTAGGTTTCATGGTAAGGTATAATATGATTTGCGAAGAATTATGTATTCCTTGTCTACACTTCAATTGAATGTAAATGCGACACTTCCTTGCAAGAAAATAGCGTTTGCAGATGTCTACGTATCGAAGCAATAGATTTCAAATGCTTCTTAAAACGAGATGTCGCATCTCATATCTATGTTTCATGGTAAGATATAATATGATTTGCGAAGTGTTATATATCCGTCGTCTATACTTCAAATGAATGTAAATGCGACACTTTCTCGCAAGGAAATAGCGTTTGCTGATGTCTACGTATCGTAGCAATGGATTTCTGCTGCATCTTAAAACGCGATATCGCATCTCATTTCTATGTTTCATGGTAAGATATAATATGATTTGCGAAGTGTCATGTATTCCCCGTCTACACTTCAAGTGAATGTAAATGCGACACTTCCTTGGAAGGAAATAGCGTTTGCAGATGTCAACGTATCGTAGCAATAGAGTTCTAATGCTTCTTAAAACGCGATATCGCATCTCATTTCTATGTTTCATGGTAAGATATAATATGATTTGCGAAGTGTTATGTATTCCTCGTCTACACATCAACTGAATGTAAATGCGACACTTCCTTGCTAGGAAGTAGCGTCTGCAGATGTCTAGGTATCGTAGCAATTGAGTTCTAATGCTTCTTAAAACGCGATATCGCATCTCATTTCTATGTTTCGTGGTAAGATATAATATGATTTGCGAAGTGTCATGTATTCCTCGTCTACCCTTCAAATGAATGTAAATGCGACACTTCCTTGCTAGGAAGTAGCGTCTGCAGATGTCTAGGTATCGTAGCAATAGAGTTCTAATGCTTCCTAAAACGCGATATCGCATCTCATTTCTATGTTTCGTGGTAAGATATAATATGATTTGCGAAGTGTCATGTATTCCTCGTCCACGCTTCAAATGAATGTAAATGCGACACTTCCTTGCAAGGAAATAGCGTTTGCAAATGTCTACCTATCGTAGCAATAGTGTTCTAATGCTTCCTAAAACGCGATATCGCATCTCATTTCTATGTTTCATGGTAAGATATAATATGATTTGCGAAGTGTTATGTATTCCTTGTCTACACTTCAAATGAATGTAAATGCGACACTTCCTTGCAAGAAAATAGCGTTTGCAGATGTCTACGTATCGAAGCAATAGATTTCAAATGCTTCTTAAAACGAGATATTGCATCTCATATCTATGCTTCATGATAAGATATAATATTCTTTGCGAAGTGTTATGCATTCCCCGTCTACGATTCAAATGAATGTAAATGCGACTCTTCCTTGCAAGGAAATAGCGTTTGCAAATGTCTACCTATCGTAGCAGTAGTGTTCTAATGCTTCTTAGAACGCGATGTCGCATCTCATTTCTATGTTTCATGGTAAGATATATAATGATTTGCGAAGTGTTATGTATTCCTCGTCTACACATCAACTGAATGTAAATGCGACACGTCCTTGCTAGGAAGTAGCGTCTGCAGATGTCTAGGTATCGTAGCAATTGAGTTCTAATGCTTCTTAAAACGCGATATCGCATCTCATTTCTATGTTTCATGGTAAGGTATAATATGATTTGCGAAGTGTCATGTATTCCTCGTCTACACTTCAAACGAATGTAAATGCAACACTTCCCTGCAAGGAAATAGCGTTTGCAGATGTCTACGTATCGTCGCAAAAGAGTTCTTATGATTCTTAAAACGCGATATCCGATCTCATTTCTATATTTCATGGTAAGATATAATATGATTTGGGAAGTGTTATGTATTCCTCGTCTACACTTCAAATGAATGTAAATGCGACACTTCCTTGCAAGGAAATAGCGTTTGCAGATGTCTACGTATCGTAGCAATAGAGTTCACATGATTCTTAAAACGCGATATCGCATCTCATTTCTAGGTTTCATGGTAAGATATAATATGATTTGCGAAGTGTTATGTATTCCTTGTCTACACTTCAAATGAATGTAAATGCGACACTTCCTTGCAAGAAAATAGCGTTTGCAGATGTCTACGTACCGAAGCAATAGATTTCAAATGCTTCTTAAAACGAGATATCGCATCTCATATCTATGTTCCATGATAAGATATAATATTCTTTGCGAAGTGTTATGCATTCCTCGTCTACGATTCAAATGAATGTAAATGCGAAACTTCCTTGCAAGGAAATAACGTTTGCAAATGTCTACGTATCGTAGCAATAGAGTTCTTATGATTCTTAAAGCGCGATACCGCATCACATTTCGATGTTTCATGGTAAGATATAATATGATTTGCGGAGTGTTATGTATTCCTCGTCTACACTTCAAATGAATGTGAATGCGACACTTCCTTGCAAGGAAATAGCGTTTGCAGATGTCTACGTATCGTAGCAATGGATTTCTGCTGCTTCTTAAAACGCGATATCGCATCTCATTTCTATGTTTCATGGTAAGATATAATATGATTTGCGAAGTGTTATGTACTCCTCGTCTACGATTCAAATGAATGTAAATGCGACACTTCCTTGCAAGGAAATAACGTTTGCAAATGTCTACGTATCGTAGCAATAGAGTTCTTATGATTCTTAAAGCGCGATATCGCATCACATTTCTATGTTTCATGGTAAGATATAATATGATTTGCGGAGTGTTATGTATTCCTCGTCTACACTTCAAATGAATGTGAATGCGACACTTCCTTGCAAGGAAATAGCGTTTGCAGATGTCTACGTATCGTAGCAACAGAGTTCTAATGCTTCTTAAAACGCGATATCGCATCTCATTTCTATGTTTCATGGTAAGATATAATATGATTTGCGAAGTGTCATGTATTCCTCGTCTACACTTCAAATGAATGTAAATGCGACACTTCCTTGCAAGGAAATAGCGTTTGCAGCTTGTCTACGTATCGTAGCAATAGAGTTCTTATGATTCTTAAAACGCGATATCGCATCACATTTCTATGTTTCATGGTAAGATATAATATGATTTGCGGAGTGTTATGTATTCCTCGTCTACACTTCAAATGAATGTAAATGCGACACTTCCTTGCAAGGAAATAGCGTTTGCAGATGTCTACGTATCGAAGCAATAGATTTCAAATGCTTCTTAAAACGAGATATTGCATCTCATATCTACGTTTCATGATAAGATATAATATTCATTGCGAAGTGTTATGCATTCCTCGTCTACGATTCAAATGAAAGTAAATGCGACACTTCCTTGCAAGGAAATAGCGATTGCAGATGTCTACGTATCGTAGCAATAGAGTTCATATGATTCTTAAAACGCGATATCGCATCTCATATCTATGTTTCAAGATAAGATATAATATTCATTGCGAAGTGTTATGCATTCCTCGTCTACGATTCAAATGAAAGTAAATACGACACTTCGTTGCAAGGAAATAGCGATTGCAGATGTCTACGTATCGTAGCAGTAGAGTTCTAAGGCTTCTTAAAACGCGATATCGCATCTCATTTCTATGTTTCATGGTAAGATATAATATGATTTGCGAAGTGTTATGTATTTCTCGTCTACACTTCAAATGAATGTAAATGCGACACTTTCTTGCAAGGAAATAGCGTTTGCAGATGTCTACGTATCGTAGCAATGGATTTCTGATGCTTCTTAAAACGCGATATCGCATCTCATTTCTATGTTTCATGGTAAGATATAATATGATTTGCGAAGTGTCATGTATTCCTCGTCTACACTTCAAATGAATGTAAATGCGACACTTCCTTGCAAGGAAATAGCGTTTGCAAATGTCTACGTATCGTAGCAATAGAGTTCTTATGATCCTTAAAGCGCGATATCGCATCACATTTCTATGTTTCATGGTAAGATATAATATGATTTGCGAAGTGTCATGTATTCCTCGTCTACACTTCAAATGAATGTAAATGCGACACTTCCTTGCAAGGAAATAGCGTTTGCAGATGTCTACGTATCGAAGCAATAGATTTCAAATGCTTCTTAAAACGAGATATTGCATCTCATATCTACGTTTCATGATAAGATATAATATTCATTGCGAAGTGTTATGCATTCCTCGTCTACGATTCAAATGAAAGTAAATGCGACACTTCCTTGCAAGGAAATAGCGATTGCAGATGTCTACGTATCGTAGCAATAGATTTCAAATGCTTCTTAAAACGAGATATTGCATCTCATATCTATGCTTCATGATAAGATATAATATTCTTTGCGAAGTGTTATGCATTCCTCGTCTACGATTCAAATGAATGTAAATGCGACACTTCCTTGCAAGGAAATAGCGTTTGCAAATGTCTACGTATCGTAGCAATAGAGTTCTTATGATTCTTAAAGCGCGATATCGCATCACATTTCTATGTTTCATGGTAAGATATAATATGATTTGCGGAGTGTTACGTATTCCTCGTCTACACTTCAAATGAATGTGAATGCGACACTTCCTTGCAAGGAAATAGCGTTTGCAGATGTCTACGTATCGTAGCAATGGATTTCTGCTGCTTCTTAAAACGCGATATCGCATCTCATTTCTATGTTTCATGGTAAGATATAATATGATTTGCGAAGTGTTATGTATTCCTCGTCTACACTTCAAATGAATGTAAATGCGACACTTCCTTGCAAGGAAATAGCGTTTGCAAATGTCTACCTATCGTAGCAATAGTGTTCTAATGCTTCTTAAAACGCGATATCGCATCTCATTTCTATGTTTCATGGTAAGATATAATATGATTTGCGAAGTGTTATGTATTCCTCGCCTACACATCAAATGAATGTATATGTTACACTTCCTTGCAAGGAAATAGCGTTTGCAGATATCTACGTATCGTAGCAGTAGAGTTCTTATGATCCTTAAAACGCGATATCGCATCCCATTTCTATGTTTCATGGTAAGATATAATATGATTTGCGAAGTGTTATGTATTCCTTGTCTACACTTCAAATGAATGTAAATGCGACACTTCCTTGCAAGAAAATAGCGTTTGCAGATGTCTACGTATCGAAGCAATAGATTTCAAATGCTTCTTAAAACGAGATATTGCATCTCATATCTATGCTTCATGATAAGATATAATATTCTTTGCGAAGTGTTATGCATTCCCCGTCTACGATTCAAATGAATGTAAATGCGACTCTTCCTTGCAAGGAAATAGCGTTTGCAAATGTCTACCTATCGCAGCAGTAGTGTTCTAATGCTTCTTAGAACGCGATGTCGCATCTCATTCCTATGTTTCATGGTAAGATATAATATGATTTGCGAAGTGTTATGTATTCCTCGTCTACACATCAACTAAATGTAAATGCGACACTTCCTTGCTAGGAAGTAGCGTCTGCAGATGTCTGGGTATCGTAGCAATTGAGTTCTAATGCTTCTTAAAACGCGATATCGCATCTCATTTCTATGTTTCATGGTAAGATATAATATGATTTGCGAAGTGTCATGTATTCCCCGTCTACACTTCAAGTGAATGTAAATGCGACACTTCCTTGGAAGGAAATAGCGTTTGCAGATGTCAACGTATCGTAGCAATAGAGTTCTAATGCTTCTTAAAACGCGATATCGCATCTCATTTCTATGTTTCATGGTAAGATATAATATGATTTGCGAAGTGTTATGTATTCCTCGTCTACACATCAACTGAATGTAAATGCGACACTTCCTTGCTAGGAAGTAGCGTCTGCAGATGTCTAGGTATCGTAGCAATTGAGTTCTAATGCTCCTTAAAACGCGATATCGCATCTCATTTCTATGTTTCGTGGTAAGATATAATATGATTTGCGAAGTGTCATGTATTCCTCGTCTACCCTTCAAATGAATGTAAATGCGACACTTCCTTGCTAGGAAGTAGCGTCTGCAGATGTCTAGGTATCGTAGCAATAGAGTTCTAATGCTTCCTAAAACGCGATATCGCATCTCATTTCTATGTTTCGTGGTAAGATATAATATGATTTGCGAAGTGTCATGTATTCCTCGTCCACGCTTCAAATGAATGTAAATGCGACACTTCCTTGCAAGGAAATAGCGTTTGCAAATGTCTACCTATCGTAGCAATAGTGTTCTAATGCTTCTTAAAACGCGATATCGCATCTCATTTCTATGTTTCATGGTAAGATATAATATGATTTGCGAAGTGTTATGTATTCCTCGTCTACACATCAACTGAATGTAAATGCGACACTTCCTTGCTAGGAAGTAGCGTCTGCAGATGTCTAGGTATCGTAGCAATTGAGTTCTAATGCTTCTTAAAACGCGATATCGCATCTCATTTCTATGTTTCGTGGTAAGATATAATATGATTTGCGAAGTGTCATGTATTCCTCGTCTACCCTTCAAATGAATGTAAATGCGACACTTCCTTGCTAGGAAGTAGCGTCTGCAGATGTCTAGGTATCGTAGCAATAGAGTTCTAATGCTTCCTAAAACGCGATATCGCATCTCATTTCTATGTTTCGTGGTAAGATATAATATGATTTGCGAAGTGTCATGTATTCCTCGTCCACGCTTCAAATGAATGTAAATGCGACACTTCCTTGCAAGGAAATAGCGTTTGCAAATGTCTACCTATCGTAGCAATAGTGTTCTAATGCTTCTTAAAACGCGATATCGCATCTCATTTCTATGTTTCATGGTAAGATATAATATGATTTGCGAAGTGTTATGTATTCCTCGTCTACACATCAAATGAATGTAAATGTTACACTTCCTTGCAAGGAAATAGCGTTTGCAGATGTCTACGTATCGTAGCAGTAGAGTTCTTATGATCCTTAAAACGCGATATCGCATCCCATTTCTATGTTTCATGGTAAGATATAATATGATTTGCGAAGTGTTATGTATTCCTTGTCTACACTTCAAACGAATGTAAATGCGACACTTCCTTGCAAGAAAATAGCGTTTGCAGATGTCTACGTATCGAAGCAATAGATTTCAAATGCTTCTTAAAACGAGATATTGCATCTCATATCTATGCTTCATGATAAGATATAATATTCTTTGCGAAGTGTTATGCATTCCCCGTCTACGATTCAAATGAATGTAAATGCGACTCTTCCTTGCAAGGAAATAGCGTTTGCAAATGTCTACCTATCGTAGCAGTAGTGTTCTAATGCTTCTTAGAACGCGATGTCGCATCTCATTTCTATGTTTCATGGTAAGATATAATATGATTTGCGAAGTGTTATGTATTCCTCGTCTACACATCAACTGAATGTAAATGCGACACTTCCTTGCTAGGAAGTAGCGTCTGCAGATGTCTAGGTATCGTAGCAATTGAGTTCTAATGCTTCTTAAAACGCGATATCGCATCTCATTTCTATGTTTCATGGTAAGGTATAATATGATTTGCGAAGTGTCATGTATTCCTCGTCTACACTTCAAATGAATGTAAATGCGACACTTCCCTGCAAGGAAATAGCGTTTGCAGATGTCTACGTATCGTCGCAAAAGAGTTCTTATGATTCTTAAAACGCGATATCCGATCTCATTTCTATATTTCATGGTAAGATATAATATGATTTGGGAAGTGTTATGTATTCCTCGTCTACACTTCAAATGAATGTAAATGTTACACTTCCTTGCTAGGAAGTAGCGTCTGCAGATGTCTAGGTATCGTAGCAATAGAGTTCACATGATTCTTAAAAGGCGATATCGCATCTCATTTCTAGGTTTCATGGTAAGATATAATATGATTTGCGAAGTGTTATGTATTCCTTGTCTACACTTCAAATGAATGTAAATGCGACACTTCCCTGCAAGGAAATAGCGTTTGCAGATGTCTACGTATCGTCGCAAAAGAGTTCTTATGATTCTTAAAACGCGATATCCGATCTCATTTCTATATTTCATGGTAAGATATAATATGATTTGGGAAGTGTTATGTATTCCTCGTCTACACTTCAAATGAATGTAAATGTTACACTTCCTTGCTAGGAAGTAGCGTCTGCAGATGTCTAGGTATCGTAGCAATAGAGTTCACATGATTCTTAAAAGGCGATATCGCATCTCATTTCTAGGTTTCATGGTAAGATATAATATGATTTGCGAAGTGTTATGTATTCCTTGTCTACACTTCAAATGAATGTAAATGCGACACTTCCTTGCAAGAAAATAGCGTTTGCAGATGTCTACGTATCGAAGCAATAGATTTCAAATGCTTCTTAAAACGAGATATCGCATCTCATATCTATGTTCCATGATAAGATATAATATTCTTTGCGAAGTGTTATGCATTCCTCGTCTACGATTCAAATGAAAGTAAATGCGACACTTCCTTGCAAGGAAATAGCGATTGCAGATGTCTACGTATCGTAGCAATAGAGTTCATATGATTCTTAAAACGCGATATCGCATCTCATATCTATGTTTCAAGATAAGATATAATATTCATTGCGAAGTGTTATGCATTCCTCGTCTACGATTCAAATGAAAGTAAATGCGACACTTCGTTGCAAGGAAATAGCGATTGCAGATGTCTACGTATCGTAGCAGTAGAGTTCTAAAGCTTCTTAAAACGCGATATCGCATCTCATTTCTATGTTTCATGGTAAGATATAATATGATTTGCGAAGTGTTATGTATTTCTCGTCTACACTTCAAATGAATGTAAATGCGACACTTTCTTGCAAGGAAATAGCGTTTGCAGATGTCTACGTATCGTAGCAATAGAGATCTTGTGATTCTTAAAACGCGATATCCCATCTCATTTCTATGTTTCATGGTAAGATATAATATGATTTGCGAAGTGTCATGTATTCCTCGTCCACACTTCAAATGAATGTAAATGCGACACTTCCTTGCTAGGAAATAGCGTCTGCAGATGTCTACGTATCGTAGAAATAGAGTTCTAATGCTTCTTAAAACGCGATATCGCATCTCATTTCTATGTTTCATGGTAAGATATAATATGATTTGCGAAGTGTTATGTATTCCTCGTCTACACTTCAAATGAATGTAAATGCGACACTTCCTTGCAAGAAAATAGCGTTTGCAGATGTCTACGTATCGAAGCAATAGATTTCAAATGCTTCTTAAAACGAGATATTGCATCTCATATCTATGCTTCATGGTGAGATATAATATTCTTTGCGAAGTGTTATGCATTCCTCGTCTACGATTCAAATGAATGTAAATGCGACACTTCCTTGCAAGGAAATAGCGTTTGCAAATGTCTACGTATCGTAGCAATAGAGTTCTTATGATTCTTAAAGCGCGATATCGCATCACATTTCTATGTTTCATGGTAAGATATAATATGATTTGCGGAGTGTTATGTATTCCTCGTCTACACTTCAAATGAATGTGAATGCGACACTTCCTTGCAAGGAAATAGCGTTTGCAGATGTCTACGTATCGTAGCAATGGATTTCTGCTGCTTCTTAAAACGCGATATCGCATCTCATTTCTATGTTTCATGGTAAGATATAATATGATTTGCGAAGTGTTATGTATTCCTCGTCTACACTTCAAATGAATGTAAATGCGACACTTCCTTGCAAGGAAATAGCGTTTGCAAATGTCTACGTATCGTAGCAATAGAGTTCTTATGATCCTTAAAGCGCGATATCGCATCACATTTCTATGTTTCATGGTAAGATATAATATGATTTGCGAAGTGTCATGTATTCCTCGTCTACACTTCAAATGAATGTAAATGCGACACTTCCTTGCAAGGAAATAGCGTTTGCAGATGTCTACGTATCGTAGCAACAGAGTTCTAATGCTTCTTAAAACGCGATATCGCATCTCATTTCTATGTTTCATGGTAAGATATAATATGATTTGCGAAGTGTTATGTATACCTCGTCTACACATCAAATGAATGTAAATGCGACACTTCCTTGCAAGGAAATAGCGTTTGCAGCTTGTCTACGTATCGTAGCAATAGAGATCTTATGATTCTTAAAACGCGATATCGCATCACATTTCTATGTTTCATGGTAAGATATAATATGATTTGCGGAGTGTTATGTATTCCTCGTCGACACTTCAAATGAATGTAAATGCGACACTTCCTTGCAAGGAAATAGCGTTTGCAGATGTCTACGTATCGAAGCAAGAGATTTCAAATGCTTCTTAAAACGAGATATTGCATCTCATATCTACGTTTCATGATAAGATATAATATTCATTGCGAAGTGTTATGCATTCCTCGTCTACGATTCAAATGAAAGTAAACGCGACACTTCCTTGCAAGGAAATAGCGATTGCAGATGTCTACGTATCGTAGCAATAGATTTCAAATGCTTCTTAAAACGAGATATTGCATCTCATATCTATGCTTCATGATAAGATATAATATTCTTTGCGAAGTGTTATGCATTCCTCGTCTACGATTCAAATGAATGTAAATGCGACACTTCCTTGCAAGGAAATAGCGTTTGCAAATGTCTACGTATCGTAGCAATAGAGTTCTTATGATTCCTAAAGCGCGATATCGCATCACATTTCTATGTTTCATGGTAAGATATAATATGATTTGCGGAGTGTTACGTATTCCTCGTCTACACTTCAAATGAATGTGAATGCGACACTTCCTTGCAAGGAAATAGCGTTTGCAGATGTCTACGTATCGTAGCAATGGATTTCTGCTGCTTCTTAAAACGCGATATCGCATCTCATTTCTATGTTTCATGGTAAGATATAATATGATTTGCGAAGTGTTATGTATTCCTCGTCTACACTTCAAATGAATGTAAATGCGACACTTCCTTGCAAGGAAATAGCGTTTGCAAATGTCTACCTATCGTAGCAATAGTGTTCTAATGCTTCTTAAAACGCGATATCGCATCTCATTTCTATGTTTCATGGTAAGATATAATATGATTTGCGAAGTGTTATGTATTCCTCGTCTACACATCAAATGAATGTATATGTTACACTTCCTTGCAAGGAAATAGCGTTTGCAGATATCTACGTATCGTAGCAGTAGAGTTCTTATGATCCTTAAAACGCGATATCGCATCCCATTTCTATGTTTCATGGTAAGATATAATATGATTTGCGAAGTGTTATGTATTCCTTGTCTACACTTCAAATGAATGTAAATGCGACACTTCCTTGCAAGAAAATAGCGTTTGCAGATGTCTACGTATCGAAGCAATAGATTTCAAATGCTTCTTAAAACGAGATATTGCATCTCATATCTATGCTTCATGATAAGATATAATATTCTTTGCGAAGTGTTATGCATTCCCCGTCTACGATTCAAATGAATGTAAATGCGACTCTTCCTTGCAAGGAAATAGCGTTTGCAAATGTCTACCTATCGTAGCAGTAGTGTTCTAATGCTTCTTAGAACGCGATGTCGCATCTCATTCCTATGTTTCATGGTAAGATATAATATGATTTGCGAAGTGTTATGTATTCCTCGTCTACACATCAACTGAATGTAAATGCGACACTTCCTTGCTAGGAAGTAGCGTCTGCAGATGTCTAGGTATCGTAGCAATTGAGTTCTAATGCTTCTTAAAACGCGATATCGCATCTCATTTCTATGTTTCATGGTAAGATATAATATGATTTGCGAAGTGTCATGTATTCCCCGTCTACACTTCAAGTGAATGTAAATGCGACACTTCCTTGGAAGGAAATAGCGTTTGCAGATGTCAACGTATCGTAGCAATAGAGTTCTAATGCTTCTTAAAACGCGATATCGCATCTCATTTCTATGTTTCATGGTAAGATATAATATGATTTGCGAAGTGTTATGTATTCCTCGTCTACACATCAACTGAATGTAAATGCGACACTTCCTTGCTAGGAAGTAGCGTCTGCAGATGTCTAGGTATCGTAGCAATTGAGTTCTAATGCTTCTTAAAACGCGATATTGCATCTCATTTCTATGTTTCGTGGTAAGATATAATATGATTTGCGAAGTGTCATGTATTCCTCGTCTACCCTTCAAATGAATGTAAATGCGACACTTCCTTGCTAGGAAGTAGCGTCTGCAGATGTCTAGGTATCGTAGCAATAGAGTTCTAATGCTTCCTAAAACGCGATATCGCATCTCATTTCTATGTTTCGTGGTAAGATATAATATGATTTGCGAAGTGTCATGTATTCCTCGTCCACGCTTCAAATGAATGTAAATGCGACACTTCCTTGCAAGGAAATAGCGTTTGCAAATGTCTACCTATCGTAGCAATAGTGTTCTAATGCTTCTTAAAACGCGATATCGCATCTCATTTCTATGTTTCATGGTAAGATATAATATGATTTGCGAAGTGTTATGTATTCCTCGTCTACACATCAAATGAATGTAAATGTTACACTTCCTTGCAAGGAAATAGCGTTTGCAGATGTCTACGTATCGTAGCAGTAGAGTTCTTATGATCCTTAAAACGCGATATCGCATCCCATTTCTATGTTTCATGGTAAGATATAATATGATTTGCGAAGTGTTATGTATTCCTTGTCTACACTTCAAACGAATGTAAATGCGACACTTCCTTGCAAGAAAATAGCGTTTGCAGATGTCTACGTATCGAAGCAATAGATTTCAAATGCTTCTTAAAACGAGATATTGCATCTCATATCTATGCTTCATGATAAGATATAATATTCTTTGCGAAGTGTTATGCATTCCCCGTCTACGATTCAAATGAATGTAAATGCGACTCTTCCTTGCAAGGAAATAGCGTTTGCAAATGTCTACCTATCGTAGCAGTAGTGTTCTAATGCTTCTTAGAACGCGATGTCGCATCTCATTTCTATGTTTCATGGTAAGATATAATATGATTTGCGAAGTGTTATGTATTCCTCGTCTACACATCAACTGAATGTAAATGCGACACTTCCTTGCTAGGAAGTAGCGTCTGCAGATGTCTAGGTATCGTAGCAATTGAGTTCTAATGCTTCTTAAAACGCGATATCGCATCTCATTTCTATGTTTCATGGTAAGGTATAATATGACTTGCGAAGTGTCATGTATTCCTCGTCTACACTTCAAATGAATGTAAATGCGACACTTCCCTGTAAGGAAATAGCGTTTGCAGATGTCTACGTATCGTCGCAAAAGAGTTCTTATGATTCTTAAAACGCGATATCCGATCTCATTTCTATATTTCATGGTAAGATATAATATGATTTGGGAAGTGTTATGTATTCCTCGTCTACACTTCAAATGAATGTAAATGCGACACTTCCTTGCAAGGAAATAGCGTTTGCAGATGTCTACGTATCGTAGCAATAGAGTTCACATGATTCTTAAAAGGCGATATCGCATCTCATTTCTAGGTTTCATGGTAAGATATAATATGATTTGCGAAGTGTTATGTATTCCTTGTCTACACTTCAAATGAATGTAAATGCGACACTTCCTTGCAAGAAAATAGCGTTTGCAGATGTCTACGTATCGAAGCAATAGATTTCAAATGCTTCTTAAAACGAGATATCGCATCTCATATCTATGTTCCATGATAAGATATAATATTCTTTGCGAAGTGTTATGCATTCCTCGTCTACGATTCAAATGAAAGTAAATGCGACACTTCCTTGCAAGGAAATAGCGATTGCAGATGTCTACGTATCGTAGCAATAGAGTTCATATGATTCTTAAAACGCGATATCGCATCTCATATCTATGTTTCAAGATAAGATATAATATTCATTGCGAAGTGTTATGCATTCCTCGTCTACGATTCAAATGAAAGTAAATGCGACACTTCGTTGCAAGGAAATAGCGATTGCAGATGTCTACGTATCGTAGCAGTAGAGTTCTAAAGCTTCTTAAAACGCGATATCGCATCTCATTTCTATGTTTCATGGTAAGATATAATATGATTTGCGAAGTGTTATGTATTTCTCGTCTACACTTCAAATGAATGTAAATGCGACACTTTCTTGCAAGGAAATAGCGTTTGCAGATGTCTACGTATCGTAGCAATAGAGATCTTGTGATTCTTAAAACGCGATATCCCATCTCATTTCTATGTTTCATGGTAAGATATAATATGATTTGCGAGGTGTCATGTATTCCTCGTCCACACTTCAAATGAATGTAAATGCGACACTTCCTTGCTAGGAAATAGCGTCTGCAGATGTCTACGTATCGTAGAAATAGAGTTCTAATGCTTCTTAAAACGCGATATCGCATCTCATTTCTATGTTTCATGGTAAGATATAATATGATTTGCGAAGTGTTATGTATTCCTCGTCTACACTTCAAATGAATGTAAATGCGACACTTCCTTGCAAGAAAATAGCGTTTGCAGATGTCTACGTATCGAAGCAATAGATTTCAAATGCTTCTTAAAACGAGATATCGCATCTCATATCTACGTTTCATGATAAGATATAATATTCATTGCGAAGTGTTATGCATTCCTCGTCTACGATTCAAATGAAAGTAAATGCGACACTTCCTTGCAAGGAAATAGCGATTGCAGATGTCTACGTATCGTAGCAATAGAGTTCTTATGATTCTTAAAGCGCGATATCGCATCACATTTCTATGTTTCATGGTAAGATATAATATGATTTGCGGAGTGTTATGTATTCCTCGTCTACACTTCAAATGAATGTGAATGCGACACTTCCTTGCAAGGAAATAGCGTTTGCAGATGTCTACGTATCGTAGCAATGGATTTCTGCTGCTTCTTAAAACGCGATATCGCATCTCATTTCTATGTTTCATGGTAAGATATAATATGATTTGCGAAGTGTTATGTATTCCTCGTCTACACTTCAAATGAATGTAAATGCGACACTTCCTTGCTAGGAAATAGCGTCTGCAGATGGCTAGGTATCGTAGCAATAGAGTTCTAATGCTTCTTAAAACGCGATATCGCATCACATTTCTATGTTTCATGGTAAGATATAATATGATTTGCGAAGTGTCATGTATTCCTCGTCTACACTTCAAATGAATGTAAATGCGACACTTCCTTGCAAGGAAATAGCGTTTGCAGATGTCTACGTATCGTAGCAACAGAGTTCTAATGCTTCTTAAAACGCGATATCGCATCTCATTTCTATGTTTCATGGTAAGATATAATATGATTTGCGAAGTGTTATGTATACCTCGTCTACACATCAAATGAATGTAAATGCGACACTTCCTTGCAAGGAAATAGCGTTTGCAGCTTGTCTACGTATCGTAGCAATAGAGTTCATATGATTCTTAAAACGCGATATCGCATCTCATATCTAGGTTTCATGGTAAGGTATAATATGATTTGCGAAGTGTTATGTATTCCTTGTCTACACTTCAATTGAATGTAAATGCGACACTTCCTTGCAAGAAAATAGCGTTTGCAGATGTCTACGTATCGAAGCAATAGATTTCAAATGCTTCTTAAAACGAGATATCGCATCTCATATCTACGTTTCATGATAAGATATAATATTCATTGCGAAGTGTTATGCATTCCTCGTCTACGATTCAAATGAAAGTAAATGCGACACTTCCTTGCAAGGAAATAGCGATTGCAGATGTCTACGTATCGTAGCAATAGAGTTCTTATGATTCTTAAAGCGCGATATCGCATCACATTTCTATGTTTCATGGTAAGATATAATATGATTTGCGGAGTGTTATGTATTCCTCGTCTACACTTCAAATGAATGTGAATGCGACACTTCCTTGCAAGGAAATAGCGTTTGCAGATGTCTACGTATCGTAGCAATGGATTTCTGCTGCATCTTAAAACGCGATATCGCATCCCATTTCTATGTTTCATGGTAAGATATAATATGATTTGCGAAGTGTCATGTATTCCCCGTCTACACTTCAAGTGAATGTAAATGCGACACTTCCTTGGAAGGAAATAGCGTTTGCAGATGTCAACGTATCGTAGCAATAGAGTTCTAATGCTTCTTAAAACGCGATATCGCATCTCATTTCTATGTTTCATGGTAAGATATAATATGATTTGCGAAGTGTTATGTATTCCTCGTCTACACATCAACTGAATGTAAATGCGACACTTCCTTGCTAGGAAGCAGCGTCTGCAGATGTCTAGGTATCGTAGCAATTGAGTTCTAATGCATCTTAAAACGCGATATCGCATCTCATTTCTATGTTTCGTGGTAAGATATAATATGATTTGCGAAGTGTCATGTATTCCTCGTCTACCCTTCAAATGAATGTAAATGCGACACTTCCTTGCTAGGAAGTAGCGTCTGCAGATGTCTAGGTATCGTAGCAATAGAGTTCTAATGCTTCCTAAAACGCGATATCGCATCTCATTTCTATGTTTCGTGGTAAGATATAATATGATTTGCGAAGTGTCATGTATTCCTCGTCCACGCTTCAAATGAATGTAAATGCGACACTTCCTTGCAAGGAAATAGCGTTTGCAAATGTCTACCTATCGTAGCAATAGTGTTCTAATGCTTCTTAAAACGCGATATCGCATCTCATTTCTATGTTTCATGGTAAGATATAATATGATTTGCGAAGTGTTATGTATTCCTCGTCTACACATCAAATGAATGTATATGTTACACTTCCTTGCAAGGAAATAGCGTTTGCAGATATCTACGTATCGTAGCAGTAGAGTTCTTATGATCCTTAAAACGCGATATCGCATCCCATTTCTATGTTTCATGGTAAGATATAATATGATTTGCGAAGTGTTATGTATTCCTTGTCTACACTTCAAATGAATGTAAATGCGACACTTCCTTGCAAGAAAATAGCGTTTGCAGATGTCTACGTATCGAAGCAATAGATTTCAAATGCTTCTTAAAACGAGATATTGCATCTCATATCTATGCTTCATGATAAGATATAATATTCTTTGCGAAGTGTTATGCATTCCCCGTCTACGATTCAAATGAATGTAAATGCGACTCTTCCTTGCAAGGAAATAGCGTTTGCAAATGTCTACCTATCGTAGCAGTAGTGTTCTAATGCTTCTTAGAACGCGATGTCGCATTTCATTTCTATGTTTCATGGTAAGATATAATATGATTTGCGAAGTGTTATGTATTCCTCGTCTACACATCAACTGAATGTAAATGCGACACTTCCTTGCTAGGAAGTAGCGTCTGCAGATGTCTAGGTATCGTAGCAATTGAGTTCTAATGCTTCTTAAAACGCGATATCGCATCTCATTTCTATGTTTCATGGTAAGGTATAATATGATTTGCGAAGTGTCATGTATTCCTCGTCTACACTTCAAATGAATGTAAATGCGACACTTCCCTGCAAGGAAATAGCGTTTGCAGATGTCTACGTATCGTCGCAAAAGAGTTCTTATGATTCTTAAAACGCGATATCCGATCTCATTTCTATATTTCATGGTAAGATATAATATGATTTGGGAAGTGTTATGTATTCCTCGTCTACACTTCAAATGAATGTAAATGCGACACTTCCTTGCAAGGAAATAGCGTTTGCAGATGTCTACGTATCGTAGCAATAGAGTTCACATGATTCTTAAAAGGCGATATCGCATCTCATTTCTAGGTTTCATGGTAAGATATAATATGATTTGCGAAGTGTTATGTATTCCTTGTCTACACTTCAAATGAATGTAAATGCGACACTTCCTTGCAAGAAAATAGCGTTTGCAGATGTCTACGTATCGAAGCAATAGATTTCAAATGCTTCTTAAAACGAGATATCGCATCTCATATCTATGTTCCATGATAAGATATAATATTCTTTGCGAAGTGTTATGTATTCCTCGTCTACACTTCAAATGAATGTAAATGCGACACTTCCTTGCAAGAAAATAGCGTTTGCAGATGTCTACGTATCGAAGCTATAGATTTCAAATGCTTCTTAAAACGAGATATTGCATCTCATATCTATGCTTCATGATGAGATATAATATTCTTTGCGAAGTGTTATGCATTCCTCGTCTACGATTCAAATGAATGTAAATGCGACACTTCCTTGCAAGGAAATAGCGTTTGCAAATGTCTACGTATCGTAGCAATAGAGTTCTTATGATTCTTAAAGCGCGATATCGCATCACATTTCTATGTTTCATGGTAAGATATAATATGATTTGCGGAGTGTTATGTATTCCTCGTCTACACTTCAAATGAATGTGAATGCGACACTTCCTTGCAAGGAAATAGCGTTTGCAGATGTCTACGTATCGTAGCAATGGATTTCTGCTGCTTCTTAAAACGCGATATCGCATCTCATTTCTATGTTTCATGGTAAGATATAATATTCATTGCGAAGTGTTATGCATTCCTCGTCTACGATTCAAATGATTGTAAATGCGACACTTCCTTGCAAGGAAATAGCGTTTGCTGATATCTACTGTCACGTCCCGAGGTGCGTTTGCGCTCGATCAGATGGCACGATTCGTAGCCTGTCTCGAAAAACCTACGCGAATTGCGCTGGGGCCTGGTTCGTTGGCGGTCGGAACTCGATCTAACCAAAATTACGCCTAAAACTTACCTTTCGACGTCTTCTTAATACTGTTTCGCCTCTCGTTCCAGGTATCTGTGGCGCCGTGGATCCGTGACCGGAATAGCAGCGGCGTACGGCTGGATCGGCGGGGCGTCGACGGGAATGAGTCTCCAGGCAGGCGAGCTACGGCTGGAGGAAACTGGCGCTGGAACCGGGCGATCCTGGATTCGAATTGGACGTACGGCTGCGAAGACCTCCTTCGCAGGAACGGAAACAGCGTTGCAGACGTATGGATGTCCGGAAGTACAACTCGCGTATTCGCGAATGAGACGGCGTAGATATTCTTTCCTACCCGCGCGTCGTGTACGCCTTTTCGGAGGCTCGGGATTCATCAAAGGCGCTTGCACTAGGACGGAATACGGCTCGGCCAAACGATGGTGCGCTCTGGCTTATCGAGGTCGATCCTTGTTCAAGATACCCTGGATACGATAGGAATGCAGCGAGAGCAGTCGAGCGTTGGTGCGCTCAAAGACTGTCCAGCGTACAGAACTGTCGCAGATGAATCGTGTGAATTGAATAAGAATCGCTAGCGTACACGTGGAATAGAATTTAAGGAAGTTGTATTCGAATAAAGAGACTTGGATTTGGTAAAACAAGAGTATATTCTATAATATAACTATCCTACTACACTTTACTAAGTCTAAGTTATCAACTAACGATACAATATGAAATGGAAATAGTACTAAGTTATAATAAGGACTCCGCTAAGGAAGATGCGATAGAGTCGGCTGCATGAGAGCTGATAGCTCGTGGCAGGGGAGCGTATTGCTCGGAGTTGAGATTAGAACCGTCTCGGAGATCGGACTCGAAGGAAAAGCTCTCTCGGTCGCGCGTCCGCGACCTCCTCGGATCGCGCGGCGCGCTGGGCCCCTCGAGTGGGGCCTACGATCGGAGTGGGGCGGCCACTCGGAGTGGGGTGCGGCTCGCGTTCAGCGTGAGCCGCGAGCGTCGAGTGCGCGCGGGCGCGCATCGCAGCTTATATTCTATACGACTTAGAAATATGATTGTACAAATATCTGCTTATATTTAGGTGTGTGTTGGGTTGTGTATGTACATGATTTGTGTAGAGTGCTTAATCTAGAATCGCGTGTATGAGAAGAAAGCGTATGGTTGTGTGATCGTAGGTGATCGGGATTCGTACGCGGGGAGGTATTCCTCGTCCTCGTGGCGTTGTATCGTCGTGCGGCCAGTGTACGGAGGATCCGGATACAGGTGCTGGCGGGAGAGCGGTGTCCCGGTTGCGGATGCTGCGGATGGTGGTTGACGCCAGAGGGTGGCAGGCGGTGCGCCTGACGTCACACTACGTATCGTAGCAATGGATTTCTGCTGCTTCTTAAAACGCGATATCGCATCTCATTTCTATGTTTCATGGTAAGACATAATATGATTTGCGAAGTGTCATGTATTCCTCGTCCACACTTCAAATGAATGTAAATGCGACACTTCCTTGCTAGGAAATAGCATCTGCAGATGTCTAGGTATCGTAGCAATGGAATTCTAATGCTTCTTAAAACGGGATATCGCATTTCATTTCTATGTTTCATGGTAAGATATAATATGATTTGCGAAGTGTTATGTATTCCTCGTCTACACTTCAAATGAATGTAAATGCGACACTTCCTTGCAAGGAAATAGCGTTTGCAGATGTCTACGTATCGTAGCAATAGAGTTTTAATGCTTCTTAAAACGCGATATCGCATTTCATTTCTATGTTTCATGGTAAGATATAATATGATTTGCGAAGTGTTATGTATTCCTCGTCTACACTTCAAATGAATGTAAATGCGACACTTCCTTGCAAGGAAATAGCGTTTGCAGATGTCTACGTATCGTAGCAATAGAGTACATATGATTCGATATCGCATCTCATTTCTATGTTTCATGGTAAGATATAACATGATTTGCGAAGTGTTATGTATTGCTCGTCTACACTTCAAATGAATGTGAATGCGACACATTCTCGCTAGGAAATAGCGTTTGCAGATGTCTACGTATCGTAGCAATAGAATTCTAATGCTTCTTAAAACGGGATATCGCATCTCATTTCTATGTATCATGGTAAGATATAATATGATTTGCGAAGTGTCATGTATTCCTCATCTACACTTCAAATGAATGTAAATGCGACACTTCCTTGCTAGGAAATAGCGTCTGCAGATGTCTAGGTATCGTAGCAATAGAGTTCTAATGCTTCTTAAAACGCGATATCGCATTTCATTTCTATGTTTCATGGTAAGATATAATATGATTTGCGAAGTGTTATGTATTCCTCGTCTACACTTCAAATGAATGTAAATGCGACACTTCCTATCAAGGAAATAGCGTTTGCAGATGTCTACGTATCGTAGCAATAGAGTACATATGATTCGATATCGCATCTCATTTCTATGTTTCATGGTAAGATATAACATGATTTGCGAAGTGTTATGTATTCCTAGTCTACACTTCAAATGAATGTGAATGCGATACTTCCTCGCTAGGAAATAGCGTTTGCAGATGTCTACGTATCGTAGCAATAGCTTTCTAGTGCTTCTTAAAACGCGATATCGCATCTCATTTCTATGTTTCATGGTAAAGTATAATATGATTTGCGAAGTGTCATGTATTCCTCGTCTACACTTCAAATGAATGTAAATGCTACACTTCCTTGCTAGGAAATAGCGTCTGCAGATGTCTAGGTATCGTAGCAATAGAGTTCCAATGCTTCTTAAAACGCGATATCGCATTTCACTTCTATGTTTCATGGTAAGATATAATATGATTTGCGAAGTATCATGTATTCCTCGCCTACACTTCAAATGGATGTAAATGCGACACTTCCTTGCTAGGAAATAGCAATTGCAGATGTCTACGTATCGTAGCAATAGAGTTCATA